>NC_036846.1:1967170-2110188 GCF_002910315.2 Salvelinus sp. IW2-2015
AAAAAAATAAAATAAAATTTGAACTCATCAGACAAAGGACAGGTTTCCCCACCGGTCTAAGTGTCCATTGCCTCGTGTTTCTTGCCCAAGCAAGTTCTCCTCTTTGTCACGTTCCTGAACCTGTTTTCTCTGTTTTGTAATGTGTTTATTGGTCAGGGCGTGAGCTGGGAGGCATGTTCTATGTGTTGTGTTTCTATGTTGGGTTAAGGGTTTGCCGGTAAATGGCTCTCAATTTAGAAGGCCAGGTGTTTGCATTTCCTCTGATTGAGGATTCATATTAAGGTAGGTTGTTCTCACTGTTTGTTTGTGGGTGATTTTTCCTCCTGTGTCTTTTCGTGTCTGTGTATGTGCCCAACACGGGACTGTTTTTTGGCTTGTTCATCGTTTGATGTAGTCCTGTTCCTGTCCGTGAGTTTCTTGCGTGTAGTTTGTCAGTTTCATGTTCAGGTTTTGTCTACGTCGTTTTTTCGTATTTTGTAATTTCAAAGTGTTTTCCGTATTCGTATTTGTATTTCAAATAACATTCTTTAATGTCTACTTACCTCGCTGGCGTATTGGTCCACCAGATCCTTCTCTCCTCTCCTCGTTCGAGGAGAAGGAAAGAAACGACAGCCGTTACAGGAATCACCCACCAAACTAGGACCAAGCCGGCGGGGGAGAGCTCAACAGAGCAACAAAGGATCATGGACATGGGAGGAATCCTGACGGCAAACGGAACCCTGGGCTCAGCCAGGGAATATCGCCGTCCCAAGGCGGAGCTGAGGCAGCGAAGGGAGAGGCGCTGTATGAGGAGGCAAGCGCGGCGACACGGTTGGGAGCCCGAGAGTCAGACCAAAAATCTTCTTGGGGGGGGCACAACGAGGAGTGTGGCAAATGCCGGGTAGGATACCTGAGCCAACTCCCCGTGCTTACCGTGGAGTGAGAGAGCGTCGTACTGGTCAGACACCGTGTTATGCGGTAAAGCGCACGGTGTCCCCGAGTGCGCGGTGCTTAGCCCAGTGCGGCTGTTATTCCCCTCGCCGCACTGTTAGGCCTAAGTTGGGCATCGAGCCGGATGTCAATGAAGCCGGCCCAACGAATCTGGCCCCAGTGCGTCTTCGGGCCGGCCTACATGGCACAGCCTTGACGAATGGTGTCCCCCCGGTTCGCCACATAGCCCAGTGCGGGCTATTCCAACCTCGCCGCAAATTCCAACCGCCGTGTCTTTGTGAGACGCAGAGTAGGTGAACGGATGATCTCCGCGTGTGTGGTTCCCACCGTGAAGCATGGAGGAGGTGTGATGGTTTGGGGGTGCTTTTCTGGTGACACTGTCAGTGATTTATTTAGAATTCAAGGCACACCTTAAAACCAGCATGGCTACCACAGCATTCTGCAGTGATACGCCATCCGATCTGGTTTGCGCTTAGTGGGACTATCATCTGGTTTTCAACAGGACAATGACCCAAAACACACCTCCAGGCTGTGTAAGGGCTATTTGACCAAGGAGAGTGATGGTGCTGCATCAGATGACCTGGCTTCCAATATCACCCGAMCTCAACCCAAATGAGATGGTTTGGGATGAGTTGGACCGCAGAGTGAAGGAAAAGCAGCCAACAAGTGATCATCATATGGGAACTCCTTCAAGATTGTTGGAAAAGCATTCCAGGTGAAGCTGGTTGAGAGAATGCCAAGGGTATGCAAAGCTGTCATGAAGGCAAAGGGTGGCTACTTTGAAGAATCTAAAATCTAAAATMTATTTTGATTTAACACTTTTTTTTGTTGGTTACTACATGWTTCAATATGTGTTATTTCATAGTTTTGATGTAGAAAATAGTCAAATAAAGAAAAACCCTTGAATGAGTATGTGTGTCCAAACTTTTGACTGGTACTGTATATGTATTGGATAACAGCACAGTCATTTGGGAGTTTTTGGGCTCATTAAAGGTATTTAATTTATTTAACTAGGCAAGTCAGTTAAGACAATTCTATTTCACAATGACAGCCTACCCCTTTCGGATACTGGCCCAACCCTCTAACAACTAGGCTACCTGCCGCCCCATTAATGTATGACTCATCAGGCTCAGGTAGCATCAGGCGTCAATTTTCGATCAAAGCTCTAATCAAATCCAGACATAGGCCTATTTATATGCTTTATAATGCTTTTAAATGACACTTACGGTTTTCGTGGTACTCATGATGAGTACCAATTAATAGTTCTTACTATTTGAAGAGCTTCATCAGAATCTTGTGCAAGTTGTCCTTTTTCCAGAATAATCGTTGCTCGGTTGTAGATTGTCGTCTTCAACTTTGGAATTAGCAGCAAACATTAGCCATGTGGCGAAGACGTGTCCAATCACCATAACGCAGCACAAATAAAATACCGAAAATCGCAATATACTGAATAAAACTGATATAACTCGGTTTAAAATAACTACATTATGATGTTTTAACACCTATATCGAATAAAATCAGAGCCGGATTATCTACGCCTATAACGAGAGCTTTTCAGAATGCAATCCTGAGGTCTGTCTTGCGTCATGACGAACGTTGAAAACTGCACACCCGGTTCCATGAGCTTTTGTACGGCCTCAGATCTACCTAGACACCCATTCCAATTCTCACTGCTTACTGACATCTAGGGGAAGGCGTATGCAGTGCATGTCGACCCATAGATTACATGCAAATTAATAAACTGACCCTGGCAACGAGTGCCCGATTTCAGATTTCTCACTCCTGACAGGAAGTTTGCTGCAAAATGAGTTATGTTTTACTCACAGATATAATTCAAACGGTTTTAGAAACTAGAGAGTGTTTTCTATCAATAGTAATAATAATATGCATATTGTACGAGCAAGAATTGAGTACGAGGCAGTTTAATTTAGGAACGTTTTTTTACAAAGTCGAAATGGCCCCTATTGAGAAAAGGTTAAACAAATTCTTATTTACAATGACAGCCTACCCCTTTCGGATACTGGCCCCAACCCTCTAACAACTAGGCTACCTGCCGCCCATTAATGTACTGACTATATCAGGGCTCAGGTAGCATCAGGCGTCAATTTTCGATCAAAGCTCTAATCAAATCCAGACATAGGCCTATTTATATGCTTTATAATGCTTTTGAATGACACTTCCGGTTTTCGTGGAAAATACYGTGTTACCTGGGAGAAAAGTGATTTATTCTTAGGAGGGAACACTTGTAAAATACTGGTAAAATAGTCAACCCTACTGTAGACCTTCATTGCAACACAGTGTGTTTTAATAAATTATTTGGTGACGTGAATATATTTAGTATAGTTTTTTTTAAACTATTTAAATAAAAAAATAAAAAATGTACTGACGGCAATGGTCCTCCCCTTCCTCCTCCGAGGAGCCTCCACTGTTGAGCATGTAAAAGGTTTGTGGCGCTGACAGAGACACAGGAGCTGACATCCTGTTATTCCTCCTGATTGGCTGATATCCACAGTCGGCCATGCTCATTGGTCGGGGTGCTGCGACAGGCATCAGAGTGGACATTACAGAACGACGCACCTGAGGGAGCATGAAATCAACTCTGGGGAGGTGGAAAACACGCCTCTCTGGCTTACGCAAAGATACTGTTGGTTCTCATGCCAGAACCGAGCTACTTTTGACACAAAGACATGACACAGAAAAACCTTATTTTCAGATAAAGTAAAAAATAGACTGCTACACAGCTGATCATTTGGATCTGTCTTACATGACATAAAATCCACTGTCTTTAACATACATGACCAGCACTACAGCATTACGAGTGGGGTGCTACACATTGGTAATAGCGAAAAGAATACAACAGTATAATCAACGCAAAGCTTTGCCAGACAATTTTCTTCTCCCCTCCTGTTCCCAGGTGGCTAAAATCAACCTGCAGTTGGCCCAGAGGCGAGAGCAGCACATCCTGCTCATGGTGCTGTCMATGGTGTCCTGCTACCTGCTGTGCTGGATGCCCTACGGCGTCATGGCCCTGGCGGCCACCTTCGGCCGGTCAGGCCTGGTCACCCCCGTGGCCAGCGTGGTGCCCGCCGTCCTGGCCAAGAGCAGCACCGTAATCAACCCTGTCATCTATGTGCTGTTCAACAACCAGGTGAGAGGGGGCRCTAAAGGACGGACCAGAGGGACAATGGTGTTGTTCACCTGTCGTGTAGCCTTTACATCGGTGGGGGGAAACTTATATGCAGCTTAGCCAGCCTTATGACAGCCTGGCATGTGAGTAATATAGAGGCGAAAGAAACGCACACCTATTTAGGTGAGGTGCTGGCTAGCGGAGTAGAACACTTGACAAATTAAAGGAGAGCCGCACACTCTCAGATGCAATAATTTAATAACCTAATAACCAACGTTTCGACAGACAGGCTGTCTTCATCAGGGTATAATGACAAACACTGCGGGGTGACTAGTTTATATAGTGTCAACGKACACACACAGGTGTCTGTAATCATGGCCGGGTGTGGCCTGATATCATTGGTTAATTGTCAGATATAAAAATAACATACCAAAAACATGAATGGATAGCATACGATCATAGATACAATTTGGTTACATAGGCCTACAAACATTTACAATAGCAAAATCACAAGAATCACAAGAATGGCTTCAGATCAAAGTCTACGTTAAGACCGAGGGAGCAAGGGTCTTTAAATTAAAGATCCAGGCAGCCTCTCGTTTAACAATTGTCGAGGTCACCCTCTCTCCTAAGGAGGGTGACATGTTCAATGCCGATATAACGTAGGGACAGAATCGAGTGGTTTGCTTCCAAGAAGTGGGCCGCAACTGGGTAAGTCGAGTTTTTGYACCTAATGGTGCTATCATGTTCTGAGATTCCTACTTTTAATTTGCGCTTTGTTTTACCCACATCATTTTTACCACAAGGACAAGTTATAAGATAAATAACTGCCTTAGTGGAGCACGTGATATCACCTTTGATTGGGATCTGTTTCCCTGTTTGGGGGTGTTTGAAGGATCTACATTTCTAAGTGCCATTGCATGTAGCACAGCCATTACACTTGTAGTTTCCACCCAGTAGGGGCACAAATAGACGTTGTGCAGGGATATCCTGGGGTGGTAAATCAGAGGTTTGTTTGTTTGTTTTGTTTTGAATTTTCTCAATAGCAATATTAAATCGGACCATTTTTGTACCCCCTCACCTTGCATTTTCTTTGCGTCTCAGCCATATTTCTGTCGAAATCTGATTTTGTTTTTTTGCAAAGTCTTTTGATTCAACTGAATTGGCAAACTGTTTTTCAAGTGATGCGGGTGACAACTTTCAGCCCTCTACAAACTGTTACGATCAGTAGGTTTCCTGTAAAGATCAGTGTATAGAACATTATCCTCACACAAGATCAGAAGATCAAGGAAACTGATTTGACGTGTGTCAGATTGCATAGTAAACCTCAGATGCTCAGAACAAGAGTTAAGAAAAGCATCACCCCTCCATAGAACAAAAATTGTATCAATATACCGTTTCCAAATAATGATGTTAGGCAAGATTTTTTTGTTGAGAGGATTGAAAAAGGAYTGTTTCTCCATGTAACCCACATACAAATTAGCATAGTTAGGAGCCATGGGGGATCCCATAGCAGTACCCTTCGTCTGAATAAAGAAATCATTTAGAATCATGAAGTAGTTGTGTGTGAGAGTACTACTTCAGCCAATGTTATAATGCCTGCACTGGAAGATGGTTCATTAGGGTCACGTTGCAGAAGAAAATGTAACATAGCTGCAATACCGCCCTCGTGTGGAATATTCGTGTATAACGACTCGACATCAAAAGTAACTAACAAAGTATTATCAGGGAGAGGATCAAGAGATTCAGTAATAGAGAWCACACTGCTGGTGTCCTTTACAAAGGAGGGGAGCTGTTCTGCGAGTGGTCTAGAAMAAAAGTCAACAAAAGTCGATAGAGGGGCCGTTACTGCATCAATGGCCGCTACAATAGGGCGCCCAGAAGGTTTTGTAACATTCTTGTGTAWTTTCGGCAAAGTATAAAAAGTAGCAATTTTAGGGTGTTGAATCGCCAAAAAGTCGTGTTATTTTTTGGTTATCTGACCAGAACTTAAATACCCATGTAGGACAGTAAAGATATTGTTCTGAAATTGGGCAGTGGGGTCACTTCTGAGTTTGTTGTAAAAGGTGTTGTCAAGCAGTTGTCTATGACACTCATTTACATAAACTGTCCTATCCATGAGTACAACCAACCCACCCTTATCAGCAGGGCGGGTAAGGACTGACGTGTCGAATGGTAAATCAAGCAAAGCTTGTTTTTCATCCTTAGCTAAATTATGGAAAGATATGTACTCCTGTTTTTTTCTTAAGGAGACGAACAACATTTTTCAACGAGTCTGCAATACGTCTCAATAGAGTGATTGCGATTGGATGGCGGTACAAAATAACGCTTACTTCTAAAAGGAGTCAGAGTATGTGCAGGTGAGAAACCTACATGTTCAGTAGAAATATCACTATTAGGGGAACAAATGTATTCCCTTAATGTTGCGATCTCGTTCTGAAGGTAGTTGAGTCAAGCGCAGGAAAGCAGAGATGTCAATGTAGCGGTTTTAATAGGCAAGTCCCAAAACGGTACAGGTACAATGTCCATAAACGCCCAAAGACAATAGAACACACAGTTACTCACGGAAGGAGAAAAACAACGCTCCTTACTATACTTAACACACGAGAATAAACTGAGGAAACTTTCAAAGAGCAACATGAAAATAATCCTGCACAAACCTAAGCGGGGAAACGGGTAAATATACATACACAAATTAAAGCCTATGAAAACCAGGTGTGAATGAACCAAAGACAAAACAAACGGAAAAAAGAAAAATGGATCAGGGATGGCTAGTAGGCCGGCGACGCTGACCACCGCCCGAACAAGGAGAGGAACCACCTTCGGTGGAAGTTGTGACACTTAAATGGATGTTATATCGCATCGAACATGTCACCCTCCCTAGGAGAGGGGATGACCTCGACAATTTATTGTTAAAACGAGAGGCTGCCTGGATATTTATTTTAAAGACCCTTGCTCCCTTCGGTCTTATCGTAGACTTTGATCTGAAGCCATTCTTGTGATTTTGTTATTGTAAATGTTTGTAGGCCTATGTAGCCATATTGTAGCTATGATCTTATGCTATCCATTCACGTTTTTGGTATGTTATTTTTATATCTGAGAATGAACCAATGATATCAGGCCACACCTGGCCATGATTAGACACCTGTGTGTGTCCTTTGACACTATATAAACTAGTCACCCCGCAGTGTTTGTCATTATACCCTGACAGCTTGTCTGTCAACGTTGGTAATTAGGTTATTAAATTATTGCATCTGAGCTCATAGAGTGTGCGGCTCTCCTTTATTTTTTCAAGCCTGGCATGTGAGGCCAGAAAGACAAATCACACACAGCCTCCAGAGTATATACTATGGATATCATTGAGGTATGTCCTAACATGTTGACATKATGTTTTTGCTAAATACTCTATTTCACGTTCATGGACATGATTACTTTAGCTTGACAGGCTAATCATGTCTCTTGTTATGAGAGCTCAGTTGATAAAATTAATAAATGGGGGTTCATGTGCTTGTGACAGCCCACCTGTCAGTGAGGAGCAGAGAGGGACTGGATGGAGGGACACTGCTAACATCCCCACAAGGACTACTGACAGTGACACCCTAACTCCTGTCATTGTGGGGACACAGTATTGTGAGGACACAGACTCCCAGTAATTACTTTGTACCTCACATCGCCCTCTGCCTCATAGAYACTACCTATGACACTTACAGTAAGAACAGACCGGCTGACATACTTAGTTTGGCAGCTACCTTACATCCCGTCTGTCCTCTCTCGGGGCACTTGAACCAAGAAGAAGTGTCAAGTATCAACACACCACAGGACCTTGGTGGCACCTTAATTGGGGAGGASGAACTTGTGATAGTGGTTGGACCGGAGTTAGTGGAATGGTATCAAATACGATGCCATTCCATTTGCTCCGTTCCAGGCATTATTATGAGCCGTTCTCCCCTCAGCAGCCTCCACTACTACAAAGACTTATTTTKAACATTTTAATAGAGAACACATACTAGCAAACTAGGTCACTCTGTGCTCTCTTTATGCAGCCTGGTCTCATAGACTAGACATAACATGTAAATCTGGAACACTCAAATTAGTATGATGCTATGTTTGGTATGGTGACATAAGACAGAAGGTTACTGTTCGAATCTCATCATGGAAAACTTGATCATTTTAGCTAATTAGCGACTTTTACTACTTACTACGTTTTAGCTCCTTTGCAAGTACTTAGCATGTTAGCTAACCCTAACTCYAACCTTTACCTAACTCCTAACCCAAACCCCTAGTCTAGCTAACRTTAGCCACCTAGCTAATGTTATCCACAACAAAWTGGAATTCGTCATGTTTTTCAAATTCGTAACATATTGCACATTTAGCAAATTCTTAACATATAATACGAAATGGATGATGGAYATCCACAAATGAACACATGAAACCTATGATGCTAAATGGAGTGTCTCTGATTTACGTACAGAATAATATGAAATGCTCTGAGACCAGGTAGCTTTCTTTGGATGAGTTTGATCAAATCAAATTTTATTGGCCAAATACACCTATTTATGTCACGGTCGTCAATGGGAGAGAGAGAGAGGACCAAGGCGCAGCGTGTGGAAAATACATCTTCTCTTTATTAGAAGAAGGACAACGAAACAAAACAACAAACAGACGAACGTGAAGCTATCAAAGACTAAGTGCAAACATGCAACATAGACACAGACAATTACCCACATAAACCTAGTGCCTATGGCTGCCTTAAATATGGCTCCCAATCAGAGACAATTAATGACATCTGTCTCTGATTGAGAACCATTCAGGCAACCATAGACACAGCTAGACAACTATACTAAACACAAACCCATCTACTCTATATAACCCCCTAAACCATACAACCACCTAGACACTACAAAAACACATACATTCCCCATGTCACACCCTGACCTAACTAAAAAACATAAAGAAAACAAAGAATACTAAGGCCAGGGCGTGACAATTTAGCAGTTGTTATTGCGGGTGTAGCGAAATGCTTGTGTTTCTAGCTCCAACAGCGCAGTAGTATCTAACAGTGCAGTAGTATCTAAAAAGAATTCACAACAATACACACATCTAAAAGTAAAACAATGGAATTAAGAAMTGTATAAATACTAGATTGAGCAATGTTGGAGTGGCATTGACTAAAATACAGTAGAATAGAATACAGTATATATACATATGAGATGAGTAAAGCAGTATGTAAATATTATTTAAACATTATTAGTGACTAGTGTTCCATTWTTAAAGTGGCCAGKGATTCCAAGTCTATGTATATAGGGCAGCAGCCTCTAAGGTGCAGGTTTGCGTAACCGGGTGGAAGCTGGCTAGTGATAGCTATTTAATGACCTTAAGATAGAAGCTGTTTTTCAGTCTCTCGGTCCCAGCTTTGATGCAACTGTACTGACCTCACCTTCTGGATGATAGCGGGGTGAACAGGCCATGGCTTGGGTGGTTGATGTCCTTGACGATATTTTTGGCCTTCCTGTGACATCGGGTACTGTAGGTGTCTTGGAGGGCAGGTAGTTTGCCCCCGGGGATGCGTTTGGCAGATTGCACCACCCTGCAGTTGCGAGCGGTGCAGTTGCCCTAACAGGCGGTGATACAGCCCGACAGAATGCTCTCAATTGTACATCTGTAAAAGTTTGAGGGTTTTTGGGGGCCAAGCTGTTGCGCCTTCTTCACCACACTGTCTGTGTGAGTGGACCATTTCAGATGGTCAGTGATSCGTACGCCAAGGAACTTGAAGCTTTCCACCTTCTCCACTGTGGTTCCGTCTATGTGGATAGGGGCGTGCTCCCTCTGCTATTTCCCTGAAGTCCACGATCAGCTCCTTTGTTTTGTTGATGTTGAGTGAGAGATTATTTACCTGGCACCTCTCTCCCAGGGCCCTCACCTCCTCCCTGTAGGCTGTCTCGTCATTGTTGATAATCAGGCCTACTAATGTTGTCATCAGCAAACTTGATGATTGGCCACGCAGTCATGGGAGAACAGGGAGTATAGGAGGGGGCTGAGCACGTACCCTTATGGGGCCCCTGTGTCGAGGATCAGCAAAGTGAAGGTGTTGTTTCCTACCTTCACCACCCAGGGGCGAGGCCCGTCTGGAAGTCCAGGACCCAGTTGCACAGGGCGGGGTTCAGACCCAGGGCTCCGAGCTTGATGATGAACTTGGAGGGCTCTATGGTTTTGAATGCTGAGCTATAGTCAATGAACAGCATTCTTACATAGGTAGTCCTATTGTCCAGATGGGATAGGGCAGTGTGCAGTGCAATGACGATTGCATTGTCTGTGGATCTATTGGGCAATAAGCAAATTGAAGTGGGTCTAGGGTGTCAGGTAAGTTAGAGGTGATATAAACCTTAACTAGCCTCTCAAAGCATTTCATGATGACAGAAGTGAGTGCCTCGGGGCGATAGTCATTTAGTTCAGTTACCTTTGCTTTCTTGGGTACAGGAACAATGGTGGACATCTTGAAGCAAGTGGGGACAGCAGACTGGGATAGGGAGAGATTGAATATGTCCGTAAACACTCCAGCCAGCTGGTCTGCTCATGCTCTGAGGACGCGGCTAGGGATGCCGTATGGGCCGGCAGCCTTCCGAAGGTTAACACGCTTAAATGTCTTACTCACTTGAGCCACGGAGAAGGAGAACCCACAGTCCTTGGGAGCGGGCCACGTCGGTGGCACTGTGTTATCCTCAAAGCGGGCGAAGGTGTTTAGCTTGTCCGGAAGCAAGACGTCGGTGTCGGCAACGTGGCTGGTGTACCCTTTGTAGTCCGTGATTGTCTGTAGACCATGCCACATACGTCTCGTTTCTGAGCCGTTGAATTGCGACTCCACTGTCTCTGTACTGACGTTTTGCCTGTTTGATTGCCTTAGAGGGAATACTTACACTGTTTGTATTCTGCCATATTCCCAGTCACCTTGCCATGGTTAAATACGGTGGKTCGCGCTTTCAGTTTTGCGCGAATGCTGCCATCTATCCACGGTTTCTGGTTTGGGTAGGTTTTAATAGTCACAGTGGGTACAACATCTCCTATGCACTTCCTGATGAACTCAGTCACCGTATCTGTGTATTCGTCAATGTTATTCTCAGTCTACCCGGAACATATCCCAGCCCGTATGATCAAAACAATCTTGAAGCATGGATTGCGATTGGTCGAACCAGCGTTGGATAGACCTTAGCATGGGTACTTCCAGTTTGAGTTTCTGCCTATAGGAAGGGAGGAGCAAAATGGAGTCGTGATCAGATTTGCAGAAGGGAGGGTTAATCATGAAACATACACCCCTGCCTTTCTTCTTCCGGGAGAGTTTTTGTTTTTATTCCTTTCTGCGCGATGTACTAAGAACCCAGATGGCTGAATGGACGGGGACAGTATATCCCGAGAGAGCCATGTTTCTGTGAAGCAGCGTATGTTACAATCCCTGATCTCGCTCTGGAAGGAGATCCTCACCCTGAGCTTGTCTACTTTTATTATCCAGACACTGAATATTAGTAATATACTCTGAAGARGTGGATGGTGTGCACGCCTCCGGAGTCTGACTAGAAGTCCAATCCGAATACCTCTTCTCCGCTGGCGGTGTTTTGAAGTAGCCTCTGGAATAAGTTCAATTGCCCTGGGGGTACAAAAAAGGATCCAATTCGGGAAAGTCGTATTCTTGGTCGTAATGCTGAGTTACTGCCGCTCTGATATCCAAAGGTTATTTCCGGATGTATGTAAAAACACCCCAAAAAATTCTGGGATAATAATGTAAGAAATAACACAGTTGCTTAGGAGCTAGAAGCAGAGCTGCCATATCTGCCGGTGCCATCTAACTGTTGATTTGTCAAATGCTATCGCCTCAGTGTGTGTGAGTGAGATTGATACTCAAAGTGACGTGTGTGTGTGTGTGTGTCAGTTTTACAGATGCTTCGTGGCCTTTGTGAGATGCAGAGGGGAGCCCCAGTCTGTGTACGGCTTTAACACCCAGCAGAGCAGCAGAGAGGAGAACGCTACCCCCGGGAAACAGCTTTCACGCCCCTCCCTGGTCCAAAAACAGCCCTCTCTTTGCTCCCCACACACCGAGAGCTACAGGAGCCCCAGCAATGCCCCCCTGTGTGGCCTGCGGCGGGAACGGCGCACCATGTCTCTGGTGGTCCACTACACCTCCTGAGAACCTCCTCTACTGGGCTGGGGGAACCACACTCTTGAGRTGGGAGAGGCTCAGAGAAAAGATAGCCACCTGCATTCTCCTGTGGAACCTTCTGAATTTCTTTGTGACCCACTAGATGAGCAAAGTCAACCCAGTCTTAAGCCCTTAACCAAAAGGAACTGGTCGCGACCCATCAGTTGTTCTCCAGCCATCTAGGAAACTCTGCCTTGGATTCTACAAGATGTATACCAACTGGGTCCTCAATCTCCAGCTCCAGCTCCTGCCTTTACCGTTCTCATTGTGCAAAATCCAACAACATTAACACTTTAATGTCAGACTCAGCCCACCSTGACCTGTAGCATTTAGATTATCTCTTAAGGCGTCCACATGCTACCCAGGCGAAATAGTTCGGAAGAGTTTGTACRTATATTATGACGACATTTTGTGATGTTTTGGACTGAGTTTTTTCGGCTGTTTGAGCACACATTTCTTTCTAGAGGCAAGCCGAAGTTCGGAGCCGAAGTCTACGCCCCATCGTCGGTGATTGGTCAACAGAAGGAATTCTTCAATAGTCTGTCATTCAACGATAGACGACTCGTTTTCATGCAGATGTTTTCATTGAGAAATACTGCACCAAGCATCTTAGTTAGATGTAAAATTGCGCAACTAAGATCTCCTCGGCAAAAACATAAAAATTTGACAGAGTTATTTTAGATTAATTCAGACTATTTTGAGGAAGCGTATACCATTGCCGCTTTTTTCAATTATTTCAAGCGAAGGTCTTTTAAAGGAGAATACGAGCACACTCGTTCAGCTAGACGCCTTAGGCTACCTGAATGTTCTGTCAGTGCCATGATGTTTCCTCCTCTCTTTTGATATCTCAACACCAGTGCAGTGTCTTACCTATATTCTAATTCAGTCAGATTGATGAGCCTGGTGTTATGTAGCTACAGTACCTTCAGAAAGTATTCACACCTCTTGACTTCATTCACATGTTGTTGTGTTACAGCCTGAATTTAAAATGGATTAAATTGAGAGTTTTTGTCACTGATCTACACACGATACCCCATAATGTAAAAGTGGAATTATGTTTTTCGAAATGTTTACAAATTATTTAAAAAAATTAAATGCTGAAATGTCTTGAGTCAACAAGTATTCAACCCCTTTGTTACGGCAAGACTAAATATGTTCAGGACTAAAATGTGCTTAACAAGTCACATAAGTTGCATGGATACACTCTGCAATAAGTGTTCAACAKGATTTTTGAATGACTACCTCATCTTTGAGGTAGAAAGGTTGCTGGATCGAATCCCCGAGCTTACAAGGTAAAAATCTTTCGCTCTGCCCCTGAACAAGGCAGTTAGGCCATCATTGTAAGTAAGAATTTGTTCTTAACTGGCTTGCCTAGTTAAATAAAGGTTCAATTTGTACCCCACACATACAGATAATTGTAAGGTCCCACAGTCGAGCAGTGAATTTACATCACAGATTCAACCACAAAGACCCATTTTCCAATGCCTCGCAAAGAAGGGCACATATTGGTAGATTGGTAAAAATACAAAAAAGAAGACATTGAATATCGCTTTGAGAATGGTGAAGTTATTAATGACACTTTGGATGGTGTATCAATACAACCAGTGACTACAAAAACACAGGCGTCCTTCCTAACTTGGTTGCTGGAGAGAAAGGAAACCGCTCAGGGATTTCATCATGAGGCCAATGGTGACTTTAAAACATTTACAGAGTTTAATGGCTGGGATAGGAGAAAACTGAGGCTGGATCAAAACATTGTAGTTACACCACAATACTAACCTAATTGACTGAATGAAAAGAAGGAAGCCTGTACAGAATAAAAATATTCCAAAACATTAGTGCCTTKTTGCAAACAGGATGAAAGTAATACTGCAAAAATGTGGCAAAGCAATTAACTTTTTGTCCTGATCACAAAGTGTTATGTTTGGGTCAAATCCAATATAACACATTACTGAGTACCACTCTCCATATTTTCAAGCATAGTGGTGGCTGCATTGTGTTATGCTTGTAATTGTTAAGGACTGGGGAGTTTTTCAGGATAAAAAATAAACGGAATGAAGCTAAGCACAGGCAATATCGTAGAGGAAAACCTGGTTCAGTCTGCTTTCCACCAGACACTGGGAGATTGTCCTGCAGAGATGAGTCTGCAGGACAGTAACCTAAAACACAAGGCCAAATCTACACTGGAGTTGTTACCAAGAAGACAGTGAATGTTCCTGATTGGCCGAGATACAGTTTTGACTTAAATCTGCTTGAAGATCTATGGCAAGACCTGAAAATGGTTGTCTAGCAATGATCAATAACAGATATGACAGAGCTTGAATAATTGTAAAAAGTGTGCATATATTGTAAAATCCAGGTGTGCAAAGCTCTTTGAATTACCCAGAAAGGCTCACAGCCGTAATTGCTACCAAAGGTGATTCAAACATGTATTGACTCAGGGGTTTGAATACTTCTCTAATCAAGATAGTGTTTTTTTGTTCTTTTTTTTTTTCAAATGTTGAAGTGTTCTTTCACTTTGACAGAGTATTTTGTGTAGGTGGTTGACAAAAAATGACAAATCCGTTTTAACACAACAAAATGTGGAAAAAGTCAAGGGGTGTGAATACTGTACAGTATACAGGCTCATGTTCACTTGAACTGAAGGCACCACTGGGACTGTTCTACCCAGAATCCCGTTGGAATTACATGACACTCTGGGTTAATTAAACTGTGAGGCTTTGCCAGTAGTGAGGATTTTTCTATTCAAACATTTCCAATCTTACATCCACTGTAGCTCTAGCTCTTACCTTAATTTCAACCTAACTTGAACTTTAACCTTAAATGTAGCTCTAGCCTTGTATCTTCATCCTCAACCTAGCCTTATGTCAGACTCGCATCTTTTGCTTTTAATGCCAGCCTAAGGTAAGCACATGGATTTCAAGTTAGAATGCGGCCCTCACTTAAGAGTGGCATGCCACCAGAGAGATTAATACTTACACCACTAGGGGAAGCCCTACGTCATATTACTGATAGCCACATAACATTTAAGTGTTTAAAAAAAAAAAAAATTATAACTCTCAAAATCAAATCAAATCCAAATGTATTTGTTACATTCGCCGAATACAACAGGTGTAGACCATACCGTGAAATGCTTACTTACAAGCCCTTAACAACAATGCAGTTCAAGAAATAAAGTTAAGAAAATATTTACTAAATAAAATAAAAAATGTAATAAAAAGTAACACAATAAAATAACAATAATGAGGCTATATAAAGGTGGTACCGAGTCAATGTGTGGGGTTACAGGTTAGTTGACGTAATTTGTACACGTAGGTAGGGGTAAAGTGACTATGCATAGATAATAAACAGCGTGTAGCAGCAGTGTAAAAACAACAGGGGGGGGGGGGGTCAATGTAAATAGTCCCGGTGGCCATCTGAAACCGCCTAGTATATAGGTCCTGGATGGCAGGAAGCTTGGCCCCAGTGATGTACTGGACCGTACGCACTACCTTCTGAAGTAACTTACGGTCGGATGCCTATACTGTAGAATGTATTGCTTGGGCAGTTGTGTATTGCAGGACAGCTTGCCAGTCTGCATGTAAATATGCTTCAATATTAGTCTCAGTATTGTTGAAGTACATGACATTGTTCAGATATTATTTTAATTCAAGTTTTCACATAACCAAGCTGACGCCAAGACAGTGTTTTTTGTAGCCGTTTTAAACCTGTTGCCAATGCTGCATTCAGTAATGGGACACTCCAAATTGTGTGTCATTTCTCTGCTTAGCAATGTGCATTATGAAAATAAAAGTTGAGTTTATTTCTAGTTTGTCTCAAGTCCTCTGTTACTGCTAGTGCAGAGTGAATGTCAACCCAAGACATCCTCTATGTCTGCTTCTCAAATGACACCCTATTCTTTTCATAGTGYTCTACTTTTGACAAAGGCACTAGTCAACATGAGTGCACTATGAAAGGGAATAGGTTGCCATTTAGGAYGCAGACTAACACTCCAAATGAGCCGGCAGATGACATGTGTTGACATTCTATGGAAACTGCTTGACTCAATAGAATTAGTAAATGGAAAGATTCTTGTCTGAGAAACTCCCAACTTGACCATAGTCTTCCCCTTCTCGAAGTTCCACATCGTGATTTCTGTACCCTGTAAGAGTGTGTAGGAGTGTGCATGTGTGCACGTGTGTGTATGTACGCTTGCACCTCGTGTGTCTGTAAGTGAGAAAGGGAGTGAGAGAGAAATAGTCATGTATGCCAGCCTGGGGCGGCAGGTAGTCTAGTGGTTAGARTGTTGGGCCAATAACTGAAAGGTTGCTGGATCRAATCCCCTAGCTGACAAGGTAAAAATCTGTCGTTCTGCCTCTGAACAAGGCAGTTAACCCGGTAGGCCGTCATTGTAAATAAGAATTTGTTCTTAACTGATTTGCCTAGTTAAATAAAGGTTACATTTAAAAAATGTGATGTATGAGTCATGATACCTGCTGATGCACTTTAGAAGTCCTGCCCCCTCACGCTGATGGAGAGAAGTGTCATTTGCACCCAGGGGTACAATTTCTGGGAGAACCAAGTAGAAAATGTAAATTATTTCTCTATAACCTTGGTTCCATGGRGGATGTCAGATCCTGATCCAGCTGTTASCATCCTGCTTGTATTGGCTTTTAGAGAAGGAAATGAAGACTCGAGTGTGTTTCAAGTAGCCTACCTCTCATTAAGGTGCCTGTAATACAAGCACAGTCATTTTCTCTCCTGATTTAACTACTGCAGCTGGGCCAAACAAATGGCTGCTAAATGTTTAGCAAAAGGCAGCTAAATGTTTTCCCCAAATTGAATGACATAATTAAGKTTTGAATTAGCGCAAATGTAAAAAGAAGCTCATTCCAAGCGCTGGTGTAAAAATACATTTTAACAGGTAGATTCATTCAATTAGTCTCTAATTGGCTTATCCTGCCAATGATGACACAGGTGCTGCATAGACATACAGTACAAGATTCATAAAGAAAGAAGACAGAGAGAGAGCGAGAGCGTCTGTGTTTGTGTTTTTGGTTTTACCGTCCTTGTGGGGACCAGAAGTCCTCACAAGAATAGTAAAACAAGGACTATACATTTTGCCTGTCCCCACAAGGAAAACGTTTATTTTCGGTTCAGGGGTTAGGGTTAGAATTAGGGTTAGGTTTAGGGTCTAAGGTTAGGGTGTGTGTGTGTGTGTGTGTGTGTGTGTGTGTGTGTGCTGTCTCTTATACACATCTAGATGTGTATAAGAGACAGGTCATTGTGTGTGTGTGTGCGAATAGAGATATGAGAGAAAGAAAGTGTCTTTGTATTTGCATAATTTAAATATGTTTATTCATATGGGTGAAGAACAAACATCTGTCATGTAAAAAGAAAGCTTCACAACAACTGCAGGCCATCAAGCCATCAGGATCTAAAAGGTTGTCGTCACCTCTTTGAGGTCTGTTTCAAGGCAGGCCACAAGGGATGGCTTTGTGCACACAGCCCCTCTTTGAAATCTTGCATGGGAATGCAGACCACTGTTGCATTTTCAGTGACACCCGTAAAACCCTATGTATAATAACACGGTCTTCAAGCTAGCAGTCTTTCCATTCTCGCTAGTCCGACGGTCCAAATAAATACTTAACTGTGAAAAGAGAGGCTGGGGGTGGCTCTTAAAGCAACATTCATCATTCTAAAGAAAACCAACCATCCAGCTTTTTTTGGGGTGTGCCAACATTGGCCACACAAGCATTGGTGTGGTTGATACTGACTAATTCTGCAACCTCAGTGGAAATCTCATGGACAGATAGAGCTAAGGTAGGTAGAAAGAAAGCTATGCATCAAATAAGTAGACTATAAAATGAGTGTACGTTGACGTGTCAAATATGAAACCGTTTTCTGTAACCAGGGCAAACAGTGTGGGTTTTGGAGCACCTGAAAGAGGGGCTGATTTCCACTTAACACCAATTTGATGACACAGTTAAAATGCGCATAGACACTGCTTTTGTCTATTATTTTGGATTGCATCCAATCAACTGATTCAGTGGTGTAAAGTTTCAGCTTGTTATGTTGTCCACTGGGAATCATGATGGTCGCCTAAAGTCTTCAGGACGTTGTCTCATGGTTCCCTGGAGGTTTTGTCTAGTTCCCAGTTTGTCCCGAGGACGTTTTTAGGACGTCGCCGAATTTCCTCAGGGAAATTTTTCAGGGAAACATCTATTCCTCAGGGAAACATCTACCCTGTTTGCTGGGTAGATCTGTMTTTAGGTGCTGTTGCCCTGGTTGCATTTTTCTTCGGTTACATGGACAAATTTCGGCCACAATACTTTGCTCAGCAAACTCATTGATTGCACAACATTCAAACAATTCTTCGGGAGATTTTCATGGGCATTTCTGATATGCTGTTATCATATCACACACCAACYACTTCAAGAAGGGAACTGTTTGGAATTAATCCTTGGGGAAACCTGGACTTGAGAAACCAACAGGTGAAAGGTCAAGGAATGAACACTAAATGTAAAAGGGGGTTGTCTGGGGTTGTTTTTCTCTCTCTCTGCATTGTTGGTAAGTAAGCATTTCACTGTTTGTCTACACCTGTTGTTTACGAAGCATGTGAAGAATAAAAGTAGATTTTGTTGGAGGGGTTGACGCCTTCAAGTCATACACACACACTGTACAGACACACACATGCATTCAGAGACACACACACACACATCATAAAGTTGAGAGATTCCAGGAAGTGAACTCAGAGAAATACACTAGCTAGTGACAACTGACAGTAGCTGTTCAGATGTGTATGGTGTGTGAAGGCAGTCAGATCTCTCCTCTCCCTCTGCACCACCATGATCAACACTTACCAGACCAGCATGCCTCCACCACCTATTCCCCCACGGCTAGGCTCTGTCATGTCGGCACCAGGACCAGGCCACAGCAAACCTCTCCTCAGGTTCCTCATTGGCATGATAGTGCTTCAAATGGTTCTGCTACTGGGGGGATTCGCCTACCTGTACCACACGGACAACAAGGTAAGAACTCACCTTTCTGTAAATATATAGACACAGTTATATGTCTASGAGTGGGTCTGACTTTCAGGTTCATTGGTGTTGGGCAAAGTTTCTTAGCGCCAAATTCAGAACTATCATAGATCTTGGATACAAGTCTATTTTTGTTATGCAGCCTATTTGAGAATAACATGTTTCACTGTAGTTACTTAAAAAATWATCAATTATAAATACAGTAGGCCTATTTTCCTAAAGTTTCATTTWAAAAATATTCTCAAGAATGTGCGTGTAAGTGGGAATGATATAAATGTATTAATTTAGTTCTGTATAATAACAGTGTTATAGCGAAAAATCTATCCTGGGGTGTCTTACAGAGTGGGATATTGACTACACGTGAGAACGACCTCTTGGATCACTCTTCAAAGAGCGATGGGGTTTAATGAAGAGCATCTTTTCAACATAAAAAAAACGTCAGTGACAACCTAGGCCTATTCTTCAAGCACAGGGGGTCTATCAGGAAACTTCCCAGGATCCCAATAAAACTTCCAACAGATACATTTAGAAACAGCACGTACACAACAACCGCTTAGTCCTAACGTTTCATGAGTTTGTCCTGATGTGAACTTGAAAGACTGAAATATGATCATCCTTAAGCAGTGCTGATATTAAGATGCATTTGGCTAGAATAGAGTTAACGTTTATTCCTGCTTTGTTGGGGCTCAGTATCACGAGGACCTTGAACACAAGTACCTGGATGATATGATCATCCTGAAGAGACTGGAAGAGTGTGAGAAAGACATCCAGTCAGTGTTGGACTGTAAGACGCTTGTGGAGAAATACAAAAGCATCCTGGCAAAGGTAGGCCGAGGTTGCCGAGACTCAAATGAAGATATCTGAGGTTTCGTGAGTACATTTTGTAGAAGAAAAAACATGCAGTATTAACATATGATTAAGCAATGCTGTGCTCTCCTGTCTCTCCTCTCAAGGTCTCACAAAAGGAAGGAAGAGGTATGTTCAAATMTTTTATAGCATCTACGTATGTATATATATTTTTTACTTGCTACTCTACCAAGCTCACCTTCTGTCAGCAGAGAACCTTCTCTTCTGAGAGGGTGAAGACTAACTGTTTGTCTGTTCTGTTTCAGCTGCTAAACTCACTGGGGGTGGGCCCTCGTATGGAGCCATGGCACGCATGATAGTCAAGCAACCTGTTTCTGGTGCGCCTCCAAGTAAGAGATGTTACATACCCCTATAATTCTAGGTTTGTTTTGTAGGAACATAGTGGCCTATGTTCCTACAAGATATAAGAGTTTCAGTATAAGGTTTTAAAATGCACTTAAACATGTAAATTGTCTGCTTGAACAGCAAAGTATCTGGAGTGGAACATAGACCACTCAGTGCGGAGGAACGTCCAGTACTACATGTCCAGCTGGCTGAAGGTGCTGCAGCCTGGAGACTACAACATCTACTCCCAGGTGGCCTTCTCCAAATGGCACCCCAAAACCCCTCTGGCCAGCCGGGTGAAGCTAAGGAAGGGGGAGACGGGAGAGGAGAAAGACCTGATGACAGCCTACTGCAGCCTGGGGGACCAGGATCATACAGACGTGTGTACAGCTTTCCAGGGAGGAGTGTTCAGTCTGGAGCCAGACGATCAGCTTAGTGTGTGGGTGACGGACCCCAGCCTAGTCAACTATGAGGAGGGGACTACCACCTTTGGATTGTAYAAGCTGTAGGCTGGTCATCACAATGGACATTGCCTACAGTATGGAGATGATGGACTGCGTTACTTTGGATTATGCCTGTTTTTGGAGCGATGAATGGAATCAAGGCCATGTAAGTGGTTGGAGTGGGACAGAACTGAAAACAAATCTGCTAAATGGATCTAAACATGGACTAGACCAGTGGTTCCCAAACTTTTTATAGTCCCATACCGCTTCAAACATTCAACCTCCAGCTGCRTACCCCCTCTAGCACCAGGGTCAGCGCACTYTCAAATGTTGTTTTTTGCCATCATTGTAAGCCTGCCACACACAGTATACGATACATTTATTAAACATAAGAATGAGTGTGAGTTTGTGTCACAACCCAGATCATAGGACCTAACAAAAAGCTCTGATAGGACCAGAGCATAAATAATAATAATCAATAATTTTGCTCTTTATTTAACCATCTTACATATAAAACTGTATTTGTTAATCGGAAATTGTGAATAACTCACCACAGGTTAATTCTTATGGCTGCAATCCCGTTAACGGGATCGATATGACAACAGCCAGTGAAACTGCAGGGCGCCAAATTCAAACAACAGAAATCTCATAATTAAAATTCCTCAAGCATACATGTATCTTATACCATTTTAAAAGGTATTCTTGTTGTTAATCCCACCAAAGTGTCCGATTTCAAATAGGCTTTACACGAAAGCACCACAAACGATTATTTTAGGAAAGAAATCACAGAAAAACACCGCCATTTTTCACAAAAAGCAGAAATGGAGATAAAATGAATCACTAACCTTTGATGATCTTCATCAGATGACACTCATAGGACTTCATGTTACACAATACATATTTGTTTTGTTCGATAAAGTTCATATTTATATCCAAAAACCTCAGTTTACATTGGCGCCATGTTCAGAAATGCCTCCAAAATATCCTGAGAAATTGCAGAGCCACGTCAAATAACATAAATACTCATCATAAACTTTGATGAAAGATACATGTTTTAAAGATACACTTGTTCTTAATGCAACCGCTGTGTCAGATTTCAAAAAGCTTTACGGCAAAAGCACAATATTCAATAATCTGAGAACAGCGTTCAGCCACAAAAGGAAGCCATACAGTTACCCGCCAAATTGTGCAGTCAACAAAACTCATAAATAGCATTATAAATCTTCACTTTCCTTTGCTGATCTTCGTCGGAATGCACTCCCAGAAGAAATGTTTGTTTTGTTCGGTAATGTCCATCATTTATGTCCAAATAGCTATTTTTGTTAGCGTGTTTGGTAAACAAATCCAAAGTCAGGAAGCGCGTTCACTAAAAGCAGACGAAATGTCAAAAAGTTCCGTAACAATCAGTAGAAACATGTCAAACGATGTATTGAATCAATCTTTAGGATGTTTTTAACATAAATCTTCAATAACGTTCCAACCGGAGAATTCCATTGACTTCAGATGTGCGATGGAACAGGGCTCCCTCTCATGTGAACGCACATGGTCAGAGCATGRTCAGCTCATGGCAGACCTGACTCATTCCTGTCTCCTTCGGCCCCACTTCACAGTAGAGGCATCAGACAAGGTTCTACAGACTGTTGACATCTAGTAGAAGCCGTAGGAAGTGCAAACTGATCCATATCCCACTGTGTATTCGATAGGCGATGAGTTGAAAATCGACCAACCTCAGATTTCCCACTTCCTATTTGGATTTCTTCTCAAGTTTTTGCCTGCCATATGAGTTCTGTTATACTCACAGACATCGTTCAAACCGTTTTAGAAACTTCAGAGTGTTTTCTATCCAATACAAATAATAATATGCATATATTAGCAACTGGGACTGAGTAGCAGGCCGTTTACTCTGGGCACCTTTCATCCAAGCTACTCAATACTGCCCCTGCAGCCATAAGAAGTTAATGAGAAGGGTGTGCTTGAAAGGATGCACATAACTCTGCAATGTTGGGTTGTATTGGAGAGMGCCTCAGTCTTAAATCATTTTYCACACACAGTATRTGCCTGTATTTAGTTTTCATGCTAGTGAGGGCCGAGAATCCACTCTCACATAGGTACGTGGTTGCAAAGGGCGTCAGTGTCTTAACAGCGCGACTTGCCAAGGCAGGATACTCTGAGCGCAGCCCAATCCAGAAATCTGGCAGTGGCTTCTGATTRAATTACATTTTCACAGAACCGCTTGATGCAATTTCGATGAGGCTCTCTTGTTCAGATATCGGTAAGTGGACTGGAGGCAGGGCATGAAAGGAATAACGAATCTAATTGTTTGTGTCATCCGTTTCGGGAAAGTRCCTGCGTAATTGCGCACTCACTCAGCTATAATCACATTGTCCATAAGCTTGAGTTTATTTGCACACAAAAAAATCATACAATGATGGAAAGACCTGTGTGTTGTCCTTGTTAATGCAGACCGAGAAGAGCTCCAACTTCTTAATCATAGCCTCAATTTTGTCCCGCACATTGAATATAGTTGCAGAGTCCCTGTAATCCTAGATTCAGATCATTCAGGTGAGGAAAAAACATTACCCAGATAGGCCAGTTGTATGAGAAACTCGTCATCATGCAAGCGGTCAAACAAGTGAAAATTATGGTCAGTAAAGAAAACTTTAAGCTCGTCTCTCAATTCAAGAAAATGCATCAATACTTTACCCCTTGATAACCAGCACACTTATGTATGTTGTAAAAGCGTTACTTGGTCGCTGCCCATATCATTGCATAGTGCAAAAAATACACAAGAGTTCAGGTGCCTTGCTTTAACAAAGTTAACCATTTTCACTGTAGTGTCCAAAACATCTTTCAAGCTGTCAGGCATTCCCTTGGTAGCAAGAGCCTCTCGGTGGATGCTGCAGTGTACCCAAGCGGTGTCAGGGGCAACTGCTTGCATGTGCTTTACCACTCCACTATGTCTCCCTGTCATGGCTTTTGCGCCAACAGTACAGATACCAACATGAACAGCAGCTACGTTTGGCTACATACGGACCGTTAGTGGAATTCCCGTAAGAGAGTAGCGGTTAATGCGATTGGATGTTAATTATTTGACTAGGCTACCTGTATTTGACATTGTGTTGTTATTTCACTGAACACTAGATGGTTTAATTTAATTTTGGGCAGTGAAATGAGGCTACTCAGGCGAGAGAAAAAAAACTCACCCAAATGTATAGCCCCGTTGGAAAATATAAATGGACTGTTTGAAAATGGGAAGATTTTTTAATATATTTTTTAAAAAGAAAAAAAAAGTGAATCACATTTTTATTTGGCATACCCCCCAGTTTGGGAATATCTGGACTAGATMAATTTAAAACTTAGAATCTTTTTACCAAGCCCACGGTGAAACCCACAAATCCCTGGAACTGGAACATATTTCTGTTGATTGGATAACTTACTATCCCAGCCCTACGATGTTAGATATTAATATTAATTACTAGSAATATGGCAATGACTGTGTATTTATTGTGACGTATGGTGTCTGTATAGATAATAAATTATTTTTTATTGAAAACGTTCTTGATTATTTAATGAAATATAACCGTATATCTCTGTGCTAWGTTTCCACTTGGTTTATCACATACAGTAAGTATCTCTGTGCTAAGTTTCCACTTGGTTTATCACATACAGTATCGGCTCAGTGCTTGGTGGTTGGAACTGATGCAGCCTGTGAAACCTTTAATTTCACAAGCCCCCTCATCTCCCTGCAGTTTTGTGGGTTGCTGAGTGTAATGATCAAACCAATGGTTGTTTGGCTCAAGAACACCACCAAATAGGCTGATCAAGAGCATGAGACATCATCACAGACATATCAAAGGTCATGCACTTTGTAAGGAGGCATTATGGTGCCCCATAGAGCAACAAAGTTWATGAAACCAAGTTGCAGCCTTGCACTCAAACCTTCTGCATCCCCTCACATCAAATGTAATACAGTGACCTTCCAGACCTATACACCACAGCAAGAAGATCTGTGCAGGAAAACCACAGACTGGAAATAGATCAGTGCAGTGTGTAAGAGGTTCTTCACCAGACCATAACATGATGATGCTTTGACAACAATATGAGATCTTAACACTGACGGTAAGCTACTGTGTAAAGTAACATCTATTCAATGACTATTGTGTGTATAAAAAAAAAAGGTAAGTGCAGTAAAAAGGTTGAAACTCCACACAGCCCTGCTGTCATATATACCATTCCACTCCAGAGATCGAGTGAGTGAGTTGTTTAACGGAATGGAAAGTGCGAGTCTACAGCACAGAGGTGCAGAACACCCTGCCAGAGGTGTAGAGGGGAGGTGGCATTCACAGGATGTCATCTCTACTCACCCATGTCATGGGTCTCTCAACATAGAATATGCTACAGTGACTAGCCTATGTACCTGTAGTGCAGGGGTCATCAACTAGATTCAGCGGTGGAACAMATTTTTTCATAATTATGTTCCGGCCACCTGAACATAATTATAAATAATTTGTACTCTGCAAATTGACAGAAGAAGCCCAAATAGATATTGCATTGGACAAAAACATGATAATTTAAAATATTGATTACATTGGTAAATGATTACATCTCTCTATGAGTGGAAATACTTSAATAGATTTCCTGAATTAAAATTATTTTGAGGTGAATTCCTGTTGATTTTACAGTATTTATGTCAAAAAATATAAACGCAAAATGCAACAATTTCAATGATTTTACTTGAGGAAATCACTMAATTTAAATWAATTAATTAGGYTYTGATCTATATATTTCACATGACTGGGCAGGGGCACAGCCAYGGGTGGCCCTGGGAGGGCATAGGCGTTGAGTTTTTCGCCACAAAACTGATTTATTACCTACAGAAATACTTGTCAGTTTCATCAGCTGTCCGGGTGGCTGATCTCAGACGATTCCGCAGGTGAATTAGCTGGATGTGGAGGTCCTGGGGTGGTGTGGTWACACATGGTCTGCGGTTGTGATGCTGATTGGACATAYTGCTAAAATCTCTAAAACGACATTGGATGCAGCTTATGGTAGAGAAATGAACATTACATTCTCTGGCTACAGCTCTGGTGGACATTCCTGCAGTCAGCATGCCAATTGAACACTCCCACAAAACTTGAGACATCTATGGCATTGTGTTGTGTGATAAAACTGCACATTTTAGAGTGGCCTTTTATTGTCCCCAGCACAAGGTCCACCTGCGTAAGGATCATGCTGTTTAATCAGATTCTTGATATGCCACACCTGTCAGGTAGATGGATGTGGACACCCATCCAAATTAGTGGATTAGGCTATTTCAGCCACACCCGTTGTTGACAGATGTATAAAATTGAGCACATAGCCATGCAATCTCCATAGACAAACAYTGGCAGTAGAATGGTCTTACTGAAGAACTCAGTGATTGTCAACGTGGCACCRTCATAGGATGCCACCTTTCCAACATGTCAGTTTGTAGAATTTCTACCCTGCTAGAGCTGCCCCAGTCAACTATAAGTGCTGTTATTGTGAAGTGGAAACGTCTAGGAGCAACAATGGCTCAGCCGCGAAGTGGTAGGCCACACAAGCTCATAGAATSGGACCGCCGAGTGCTGAAGCCCATATTGTGTACCGAGTTCCAAACTGCCTCTGGAAGCACAATAACTGTTYGTCAGGAGCTTCATGAAATGGGTTTCCATGGCCGAGCAGCCACACACAAGCATAAGATCACCATGCRCAATACCAAGCGTCGGCTGGATTGGTGTAAAGCTTGCCTCCATTGGACTCCGGAGCAGTGGAAACACGTTCTCTGGAGTGATGAATCACACTTCACCATCTGGCAGACAAATCTGGGTTTGGCAGATACCAGGGGAACACTACCTKTCCAATGCATAGTGCCAACTGTAAAGTTTGGTGGATGAGGAATAATGGTCTGGGGCTGGTTTTCATGGTTTGGGCTTAGTTCTAGTGAAGCAAAATCTTAACCCTACAGCATACAATGATGATTCCATGCTTCCAAATTTGTGGCAACATTTTGGGGAAGGCCCTTTCCGGTTTCAGCATGACAATGCCCCAATGCACAAAGTGAGGCCCATACAGAAATTGTTTGTCGAGTTCAGTGAGGAAGAACTTGAGTGGCCTGCAGAGAGCCCTGACCTCAACCCCATCAAACACCTTTGGGATGAATTGGAACTCCAACTGCGAGCCAGGCCTAATCGGCCAACATCAGTGGCCGACCTAACTAATGTTCCAGGGGCTGAATGGAAGTGGCTAAATGCAAGTCCCCGCAACAATGTTTCAACATCTAGTCGAAAGCCTTCCTAGAAGAGTGGAGGCTGTTATAGCAGCAAAAGGGGGACCAACTCCATATTAATGCCCACTATTTTGGAATGAGATGTGACGAGCAGGTGTCCACATACTTTTGGTCATGTAGAGATGTGTGTGTGTGTGTGTATATATACAAACACATACATCATCTCGGGAAAATGTTCCAATTTCTTTTACATTGCAGCCTTATTCTAAAGTGGATTACATTTGTTTTTTCCTAATCAATCTATACACAATACCCCATAATGACAAAGCAAATATTTTTTACCAACGTATTAAAAATAAAAAACTGATCACATTTACAGAACTATTCAGACCCTTTACTCAGTACTTCGTTGAAGCACCTTTGGCAGCGTTTACAGCCTCAAGTCTTCTTGGGTATGATACTACAAGCTTGGCTCACCTGTATTTGGAGAGTTTCTCCCATTCCTCACTGCAGATCCTCTCAAGCTCTGTATGGTTGGATGGGGAGAGTCTCTGCACAGCTATTTTCAGGTCTCTCCAGTGATGTTTGATCGGGGTTCAAGTCCGGGCTCTGGCTGGGCCACCCAAGAACATTCAGAGACTTGTCCCGAAGCCACTCCTGCGTTGTCTTGGCTGTGTGCTTAGGTTTGTTGTCCTGATGGAAGGTGAACCTTCTCCCCAGTCTGAGGTCCTGAGCRCTCTGGAGCAGRTTTTCATCAAGGATCTCTCTGTACTTTGCGCCGTTTATCTTTCCCTTGATCCTGACTAGTCTCCCAGTCCTTCCCGCTGAAAAACATCCACACAGCATGATGCTGCCAACACCATGCTGCACCATAGGGATGGTGCCTGATTTCCTCCAGACATGACACTTGGCAATCAGGCCAAAGAGTAAATCYTGGTTTCATCAGACCAGAAAAACKTGTTTCTCATGGTCTGAGAGTCCTTTAGGTGCCTTTTGACTGAAGAGTGGTCTGGCCACTCCACCATAAAGGCCTGATTGGTGGAGTGCTGCAGAGATGGTTGTCCTTCTGGAAGGTTCTCCCATCTCCCCAGAGGAACTCTAGAGCTCTGTCAGAGTGACCATCGGWCTCTTGTTCAACTCCCTGACCCCTCCCTTCTCCCCCGATTGCTCAGTTTGGCTGGGCAGCCAGCTCTAGGAAGAGTATTGGTGGTGCCAAACTTCTTCCATTTAAGAATGATGGAGGCCACTGTGTTCTTGGGGACCTTCAATGCTTCAGAAATGCTTTGGTATCCTTCCCCAGATCTGTGCCTCGACAATCCKGTCTCGGAGCTCTACGGACTATTCCTTCRACCTCATGGCCTGTTTYTTTCTCTGACATGCACTGTCAACTGTGTGACCTCATGTAGACAGGTGTGTGCCTTTCCAAATCATGTCCAATCAATTGAATTTACCACATGTGGACTCCAGTCAAGTTGTAGAAACATCAAGGATGATCAATGAAAACAGGATGCACCTGAGCCCAATTTCGAGTCTCATAGCAAAGTGTCTGAATACTGAACACTTTCCGAACACACACATAGATATACGTATATATATATATATATACACATATACACACACACATATATATGGTCAGAAACAAATAACTTTCTTCTGAAACTCGCCAGTCTATTCTTGTTTTGAGAAAAGAAGGCTACTCCATGCGAGAAATTGCCAAGAAACTGAAGATCTCATACAACGCTGTGTACTACTCCCTTCACAGAACAGTGCAAACTGGCTCTAACCAGAATAGAAAGAGGAGTGAGAGGTCCCGGTGCACAACTGAGCAAGAGGACAAGTACATTAGCGTCTAGTTTCAGAAACAAATGCCTCACAATTCCTGAACTGGCAGCTTCATTTAATAGTACCCGCAAATCATCAGTCTCAACGTCAACAATGAAGAGGCGACTCCGGGGTGCTGGCATTTTAGGGAGAGTTCCTCTGTCCAGTGTCTGTGTTCTTTAGCCCAACTTTATCTTTTCTTTTTATTGGCCAGTCTGAGATACAGCTTTTTCTTTGCAACTCTTCCTAGGCCAGCATCCTGGAGTTGCTTCTTCCCCGTACACACACACACATACATACGTATAAATATGGTGAAGAGGCAACTCCGGGATRCTGGCCTTCTAGGCAGAGTTGCAAAGAAAAAGCCATGGGACCACGCAGCCGTCATACCACTCAGGAAGGAGACACGTTCTGTCTCCTAGAGATGAACGTTCTTTGGTGCGAAAAGTGCAAATCAATCCCAGAACAGAAAATGACCTTGTGAAGATGCTGGAGGTAACAGGTACAAAAGTATCTATATCCAGTAAAATGAGTCCAATAAATCGACAAACTGAAAGGCCGCTCAGCAAGGGAGAAGCCACTGCTCCAAACCCACCTTTAAAAAAGCCAGACTATGGTTTGCAACTGCACATGGGGACAAAGATCGTACTTTTTGGAGAAATGTCCTCTGGTCTGATGAAACAAAAATAGAACTCTTTGGCCATAATGACCATCGGTATGTTTGGAGGAAAAAGGGGGATGCTTGCAAGCCGAAGAACACCATCCCAACCGTGAAGCATGGAGGTGGAAACATCATTCTTTGGGGATGCTTTTCTGCAAAGGGGACAGGACGACTGCACCGTATTGAGGCTGTCTCTTATACACATCTAGATGTGTATAAGAGACAGGACACGTTCTGTCTCCTAGAGATGAACGTTCTTTGGTGCGAAAAGTGCAAATCAATCCCAGAACAGAAAATGACCTTGTGAAGATGCTGGAGGTAACAGGTACAAAAGTATCTATATCCAGTAAAATGAGTCCAATAAATCGACAAACTGAAAGGCCGCTCAGCAAGGGAGAAGCCACTGCTCCAAACCCACCTTTAAAAAAGCCAGACTATGGTTTGCAACTGCACATGGGGACAAAGATCGTACTTTTTGGAGAAATGTCCTCTGGTCTGATGAAACAAAAATAGAACTCTTTGGCCATAATGACCATCGGTATGTTTGGAGGAAAAAGGGGGATGCTTGCAAGCCGAAGAACACCATCCCAACCGTGAAGCACGGGGGTGGCAGCATCATGTTGTGGGGGTGCTTTGCTGCAGTAGGGACTGGTGCACATCACAAAATAGATGCCATCATGAGGTAGGAAAATGATGTGGATATATTGTAGCAACATCTCAATACATCAGTCAGGAAGTTAAAGCTTGGTCGCAAATGGGTCTTCCAAATGGACAATGACCCCAAGCGTACTTTCAAAGTTGTGGCAAAATGGCTTAAGGACAACAAAGTCAAGGTATTGGAGTGGCCATCAAAGCCCTGACCTCACACCTATAGAAAATTTGTGGGCAGAACTGAAAAAGCGTGTGCGAGCAAGGAGGCCTACAAACCTGACTCAGTTACACCAGCTCTGTCAGGGGGAATGAGCCAAAATTCACCCAACTTAGTGAGAAGCATGTGGAAGGCTATCCGAAACGTTCGACCCATGTTAAACAATTTAAAGGCAATGCTACCAAATACTAATTGAGTGTATGTAAACTTCTGACCCACTGGGAATGTGAAATAAAATTTTAATAAAAGCTGAAATAAATCATTCTCTCTATTATTATTCTGACATTTCACATTCTTAAAATAAAGTGGTGATCCTAACTGACCTAAGACAGGGAATTTTTACTAGGATTAAATGTCAGAAATAGTGAAAAACTGAGTTAGAAAATATTTGGCTTAGGCGTTTGTAAACTTCAACTGTATGTATGTATGTATGTATATACACTTAAAAAAAAAAAATATCAGCAAACTTTAGGTGGCCAAATAAAATCAGCCACGGGTCGCTAGTTGATGATCCCTGTAGTGGAATAGGCTTACCAATGGACTTTCACAACATGAATGAATACTGTTAATAAAACTATGGTTTGCGTTACATTTTTATTAAAATAATGAGCATACTGAAAGCATAACATGAAAGTATGCAGCCGCTACAAAAAGAAAAGACTTACAATACTTCTAACAGTCATACTTTTGCATAGAATAACTTTTTTTTAAATGATACACATGGAGCAGTCCGACAAGCCTCGATGAGAAGGATGGGATAGGTTATATCCCTCCAAGTGCTCACTTAGGCTTTCAGGCATGAAACATTATAAGACACTGTATGAAAACTATTCAATACAAATATTGATGTAATAATAATAATAATAATCTTAGCAATAAAACATGAACAAATGATACTGAAGGACATTTGTACAGGTGACAAAACATGCAGAACTGAGCTGACATTGACACTGGGACCTGAACACAACGGCGTGTTCCAGTATGCTGCTATCCATCATGACTAGAGAGAACACACTGCTGAGACAGACCCATTTTGGTTAAGGGGCAAAGGAGGAGTCATCACTGCACATTATTTCTTTATACATCCTGGTTCTACTTTGCCCAACTGACCGTTTCAGAGTGACACTGTAAAGCAGGGATCACCGATTAGATGATTCAGCCACGGGCTGATTTTTTTTCTTGAGCGGCTGGTTGGGGGGCCTGAACTTACTTACAAATAATGTTTAGACTGCAAATTGACCGCAAGAAGCCCAAACAGATCTAATATTTGATTGCTGATTTCATGCTGTTTTTACAGTCTTATGTCCAAAAACAAAAATTCTAATAATAAAAATTAAAAAAATATTTGGGCGGACATAAGGCAGGGATTCCCAAACTCGGTCCTGGGGCTCCACCTGGCTGCACCCAGGGGGGGGCCCTAGGACAGAGTTTGGGAAACCCTGACATAAGGCACCAAAGCCCGAATCCACACGGAATTGTTAGAATACCCTTACCTCGCCCCATGAACATCTAACCAGTGCCATCAGATGCATTGAAATGTGAAAACATGACATAAAAACCAACCTGGGCAATTTGCTAGAAAACCCATTTAATCCCTGTCACTTAATTTATCAGGAGGCACTTGATCACTTCCTCTCCTACATTACTCACACTGACTCACTCTATACGCTCTCCAACAACACAATCAAAGTGGGGACATCTTTCCTTCTGCCTGGATTAGCTCCAACATGGGAAGGAAGCATAATAATGACTATGAGACGAGGGACGGTATTCCTAAAGTGTCTGAGAATAGAAGTGCTGATCTAGGATCATTTATTCCCTTTTAGACCATAATTAAGAGTGATCATATGGACAGGAGGTGCTTGATTTTAGATCAGCACTCCTACTCTATGATGCTTTGTGAATAAGGGCCCAGAACACTGATGTTAAATGTAATGAGACTTTCTTAGAATTTATACCAAACTCAAAATGTGGGACATAGCCTCTACTACATACAAATAAGAATGTTCCTGTTGTACCAAATTCTTAAAAATCAAACTGAGTTGTTTAGTCTTCCCCAATGGACAATGTCCAATAAATAAGATCACTTAAAAACGTTTTCCCCTTAGCATCAGAACAAGGTTAACATTCTGTAGAGGTCGTTTCTGCAGTTCGGGTTGGATTGAATTCCAGCCCATTTTTAAAAAAAGGCAAAAACCCATAACGACCRCCCCAAGTGGGTTCCCAGTACCATATACATACAACATACACTTTTCTACACAATTAAATGTTTTAATGGAAAATAAATAAGCAATATATATTATGTAACCCCCAAATAAAGCAAAGCTATGAATTATTAGTACATGTATTGAATTGTTATTTATATATTGTTATTTGTTGTTTCGGTAAGAAAGTATGTGTGTATTCTATACAAAATACACTTTTAAGAAATAAGGCACGAGGGGATGGGGTGTATGGCCAATATACCACGGCTAATGGCTGTTCTTAGCACGCAATTGCGCCGTGTCTGGATACAGCCTTAGCCGTGCGTATATTGACCTATACCACAAACCCCAAATGTGCTTTATTGCTATTATAAACTGGCTACCAATGTAATTAGAGCAGTAAAAATAAATGTTCTCATACCCGTGATATACGGTCTGATATACCACGGCTGTCAGCCAATCAGCACTTCAGGRCTCGGACCACCCAGTTTATAAATATCTATATCCCTGATAGCTTTGGACTATATATTGATTAGCATGTGTAATACTATCTTAGAAACACTGTACATCCATGCAGATTGTAAGGTACACAGTCAAGGACCTTATTCAATAAAATGAATACCAGCTTGGAGCAGTATTGAAATCCACTCTCCATGAGCCGTTTTGATAGTAGACCGTTTTGATAGTCTATGGAAAGGTCTCACCTATCTGAAATGGAAATCTAAAGCCTACAAAATATCTTGGAGATGCAGAGTCTCACGTCTAGAATGTGCAATCGCAAAATGCCAATCGTGTTCACTGAAGCTCGATGCAAGCTTCTCTCTTTCCCGACAAGGCTGCGGGGGTGTCCTCAACACCAAACTAAACAAACAAACGACAAACAATGCTGTAACAGATGTAGAGTGGGACAGATGAGCCCTAGTTATGGTGGAGGGAGTCACTCTCCCGCTGAAACAAGAGCATGCAAGAAAACATCCATTCTACCTAAAGAAGGCTTCTCGCACCCATTAGATTTCCTATTGAAATGTAGACACAGTAGTCCAGAGTGGCGATGCAGCTGGTGATACTGCACGACTAGTTATCTATCCTTTGTCCAAAATGGTTCCATCAGAGTTGACCAATTACAGTGGCAGCAGAAGGGATGCAACCAATCAGAATGTTCGATTCTGGTTATTCCCCCTCCCATTGGTCTCAGTTAGCTTTTCCGGGTGCTTGAGTAAGACCCATGGTCATGACTTAGAAAATCCTCCAACAGGGTTGGATCAGGAAGACAGATAATGAATAGTTCAGCGTGTGAGGCCAAGCATCAGAACAGAGAGTTGTTCCAACCAGAGTCCAGCTAAATGAATCTGTGTTGTAGAGATGGAAGCATGGACACACTGCACACAGTCACACACTGCTCACTTACTCACACACACACACACAYATATATGCGGTATAGGTAAATGGATAGGTGTGTGGGGTTGTTCAGTGGTCTCCATCCTCCCAGGCGCAGTCGTTCTTCTGCTTGGCCAGCTTCCTGACCACTCTCTCCAGCTCCTTACGAGACTTCTGCTCATCCTCCAGACATTGCTTGATCCACTTACTCTCCTGGCGAGACACATACACAAATATCCATTGAAACTCAGCAAAGACGTGAGAACACACACATTCCCACACACCTACAAGCAGGAACCCACAATCACAACATGTACCTGCAGATAGACAAGCACGCACCCACATAAACCACAACACCGACGCTCCTGAACAAAATGGCTTGTCAGACTTTAAATGTGTCAGAGTGAGTTTTAGATCAACAGTTATTTTACCTTCTTTAATTCATGGACCTCGTCCTTTAAAGCGTACACCGCATCAACCAGACTCCTGCAARTCAAGAAACAAAAGGTTATCAGAAAGCCGGACAATAGCAAATTATTTTCATGTTACAATATGATAAARGCTTTGGAATTTGAGTGTTCGCGGTAGTTGAACATTAATATTTGTGAAATTGTTAAGTCCCAATTTCATGCTTTTCAATGTTGACCACAATTTCTTGCTATTCAACATTCAAGACAAAACCCCTGTTTTCCCAACACTTCAAGGGCATCATGTAAAGACATTAATTTCTCAATTTTAACTGAYAAATAAAATACTAGTGTCCTACAGTATCCGTGAAAAAGCTTCGGATTTGATGTGTTGAAACGACCGGCTGAACGATAACTAACTGCAGATCCATGTGCATACACAGTAATGTAATGGCCTAATAAGAGTCTATTCTCCTGAGTGATGGCAGTCTTACTTTTCCTCTATGATGGTCTGACCGTTGTTCTTCATYTCTTCCACCATCATCTTCTCTTCCTCCGGCAGCAGGACCTGAGGGACAGAATCTTTCCTCACCGCTGCAGATACACACAATACACACACACACACGCGAGTAAGCCTTTGTCATTGCCATGTCTATCTATGGGCCATTAAAAGGTGCGGTACACACACATCTTGGATGTGTTGAAGAAAACTATTTGTCTGTATAACACACACACACGCGTATATGTATTACGTGAACCTACCAGACTAGCTAAATGCCTTTTATGCTCGCGTTGAGGTAAGTTACTGCAACACTGAAGCATGCATGAGTGCACCAGCTRTTCTGGACGACTGTGTGATCATGCTCTACGTAGCCGATGTGAACAAGACCTTTAAACAGGTCAACATTCACARAGCCGCGGGGCCAGACGGATTACCAGGACGTGTACTCAAAGCATGCGCAGACCAACTGGGAAGTGTCTTCACTGACATTTTCAACCTCTCCCTGACCGAGTCTGTAATACCTACATGTTTCAAGCAGACCACCGTAGTCCATKTGCCCAAGAAAACGAAGGTAACCTGCCTAAATGACTACCGCCACATAGCACTCACGTCGGTAGCCATGAAGTGCTTTGAAAGGCTGGTCATGGCTCACATTAACACCATCATCCCGGAAACCCTAGACCCACTCCAATTCACATACCACCCCAACAGATCCACAGATGAAGCAATCTCAATCACACTCCACACTGCCCTTTCCCACCTGGACAAAAGGAACACCAGGGTTGAGGAGTAACTGATTACACAATCTGTAATCTGTTACATGTAAGGGATTACAAAAAAAACAGTAACCGTTACGTTACCAGCAAAAACGTAATCAGATTAGATACTTTTGAAAAACTAGATTACTTCGAGGATTACTTTTAAATTCAGAAAGGATGTTTGAAAAAAATCTTTGACACTTCTGTTTTCTCAATGACATTCCAATCAACATTGAAAAAAGGCGCAAGTATAAGTTTGTTCCACCTGAGCGTGTCTGACCACAAGTCAGAGACCACTATGATGACACACCAAATGTGTTTGATGGATCGAACTCCTTATTGTTTTACCTCAGCATAAGCCAAAAACTTTGGGTAATCTATACTTCCAAGTCCTATTCTTGAAGATCAAGGGGTATAACATTTATTGGAATGACTGGAATTCTGATAGACTTTGGTTTATAATGTAAAGATGTAATTTAATCGTATTACTATATGTAGTAGAAGGTGATGGGTTAGAAGAAGCCAAATAACCAACCCACAAAGTAAAATTTAACATCCATATATGGCCAGCTATGTAAACTAACATTTTTTTATCCTGCAAAAGATGTTGTTCAATTGGTAACATATATTGTCTTCTTCTAATGCCTAAAGGAGAAAGTAAAGTAACTGAACGTAATCAGATTACGTTACTGAGTTTGGGTAATCCAAAAGTTACGTTACYGATTACAATTTGACAGGTAACTAGTAACTAACTGATTACATTTAGAAAGTAACCTACCTAAACCTGAGGAACACCTATGTGAGAATGCTGTTCATTGACTACAGCTCAGTGTCCAACACCATAGTGCCTACAAAGCTCATCACTAAACTAAGGACGCTGGGAGTAAACACCTCCCTCTGCAACTGGATCCTGGACTTCCATGATGGGCCGCCCCCCCCAAGTGGCAAGGGTAGGCAACAACACATCTGCCACGTTGATCTTTAACACGGGGKCYCCTTAGGGGTGCGTGCTTAGTCCCCCCCTGTACTCCCTGTTCATCTACGACTGCGTGGCCAAGCACGACTCCAACACGATCATTAAATTTGCTGACGACAACAGTGGTAGGCCTGATCACCGACAACAATGAGACAGCCTATAGGGAGGAAGTTAGAGACCTGGCAGTGTGGTGCCAGGACAACAACCTCTCCCTCAACATGAGCAAGACAAAGGAGCTGATCGTGGAACACAGGAAAAGGASGGCCGAACACACCCCCATTCACATTGATGGGGCTGTAGTGGAGCAGGTCCTGTAGTGGAGCAGATCCTGTAGTGGAGCAGGTCCTTGGTGTCCATATCACCAACAAACTATCACGGTCCAAACACATCAAGACTGTCGTGAAGAGGGCACGACAACGCCTTTTCTCCCTCAGGAGAGATTTGGCATGGGTCCCCAGATCCTCAAAAAATTATACAGCTGCACCATCGAGAGCATTCTGACAGGTTGTATCACCGCCTGGTATGGCAACTGCTCGGCATCCAACCGTAAGGTGCTAAAGAGGGTAGTTCGTACGGCCCAATACATCACTGGGGCCAAGCTTCCTGCCATCTAGGACCTATAAACTATTGTCAAAGACTCCAGTCACCCAGGTCATAGACTTMTCTCTGCTACTTTAYGGCAAGCGGTACCAGAGCACCAAGTSTATGTCCAAAAGGCTYCTTAACAGCTTCTACCCCAAGCCATAATACTGCTGAACAATTAATCAAATGGCCAACCAGACTATTTACATTAACACCYCCTTTGTTTTTACACAGCTGCTGCTCGCTGTTTATTATCTATGCACAGTCACTTTACCCCTACCTACATGTACAAATTACCTYRACYAACCTGTACCCCCRCACATYGACTYGGTACCAGCACCCCCTGTACATAGCTTCGTTATTTTATTGTGTTACTTTTTATTTAAATTTTTACAAAAATGTATTTAGTAAATATTTTCTTAMCCAACAATGCAGTTCAATAAATAGAGTTATGGGCCTGTAAGTCAACATTTCACGGTAAGGTCTACACCGGTTGTATTCGGGCGCATGTGACAAATATATATACAGTTGAATTCGGAAGTTTACATACACCTTAGCCAAATMCATTTAATCTCAGTTTAACAAATCCTGACATTTAATCGARGTAAAAATTCCCTGTCTTAGGTCAGTTAGGATCACCACTTTATTTTAAGAATGTGAAATGTCAGAATAATAGTAAAGAGAATAATTTMATTCAGCTTTTATTTCTTTCATCRCATTCCCAGTGGATCAAAAGTTTGCATACACTCAATTAGTAATTGGTAGCATTGTCTTAAAATGGTTTAACTTGGGTCAAACGTTTTGGGTAGCCTTCCACAAGCTTCCCACAATWAGTTGGGTGAATTTTCACCCATTCCTCCTGACAGAGCTGGTGTAACTGAGTCAGGTTTGTAGGCCTCCTTGCTCGCACACGCTTTTTCAGTTCTGCCCACAAATTTTCTTTAGGATTGAGGTCAGGGCTTTGTGATGGCCACTCCAATACCTGACTTTGTTGTCCTTAAGCCATTTTGCCACAATTTTGGAAGTATGCTTGGGTCATTGTCCATTTGGAAGACCCATTTGCAACCAAGCTTTAACTTCCTGACTGATGTCTAGAGATGTTGCTTCAAAATATCCACATACATTTCCTACCTCATGATGGCATCTATTTTGTGATGTGCACCAGTCCCTCCTGCAGCAAAGCACCCCCACCACATGATGCTGCCACCACCGTGCTTCACAGTTGCGATGGTGTTCTTTGGCTTGCAAGGCTCCCCCTTCTTCCTCCAAACATAACGATGGTCATTATGGCCAAAGAGTTCTATTTTTTTTTCATCAGACCAGAGGACATTTCTCCAAAAAGTACGATCTTTGTCCCATGTGCAGTTGTAAACCGTAGTCTGGCTATTTTTTATGGCGGTTTTGGAGCAGTGGCTTCTTCCTTGCTGAGCGGCCTTTCAGGTTATATCGATATAGGACTCGTTTTACTGTGGATATAGATACTTTGTAACTGTTTCCTCCAGCATCTTCACAAAGTCCTTTGCTGTTGTTCTGGATTGATTTGCACTTTTCACACCAAAGTACGTTCATCTCTAGGAGACAGAACGCGTCTCCTTCCTGAGCGGTATGGCGCTGCGTGGCCCTATGGTGTTTATACTTGCGTACTATTGTTTGTACAGATGAACGTGGTACCTTCAGGCATTTGGAAATTGCTCCCAAGGATGATCCAGACTTGTGGAGGTCTACAATTTCTTTTCTGAGGTCTTGGCTGATTTCTTTTGATTTTCCCATGATGACAAGCAAAAGAGGCACTGAGTTTGAAGGTAGGCCTTGAAATCCATCCACAGGTACACCTCCAATTGACTCAAATGATGTCAATTAGCCTATTAGAAGATTCTAAAGCCATGACATCATTTCTGGAATTTTCAAGCTTTTAAAGGCACAGTCAACTTAGAGTATTTAAACTTCTGACCCACTGGAATTGTGATACAGTGAATTATAAGTGAAATTATCTGTCTGTAAACAAATGTTAGAAAAATTACTTGTGTCATGCACAAAGTAGATGTCCTAACCGACTTGCCAAAACTATAGTTTAACAAGAAATTTGTGGAGTGGTTGAAAAACGAGTTTTAATGACTCCAACCTAAGTGTATGTAAACTTCCGACTTCAACTATATATTTGTTTTGATTGACAGGTTGAAAAAAAAGAGACATCAATCACACACGCACACACACACACTCCGTCTCACCTGTGTTGTTCTGATGCAGGCTGGCCCCTGTGCAGTAGGACTCGATCACCTTCAGAATCTGTGCATCCTCCTCCAGAGCAGCTGTACCTGTCAATCAAAGGCACGCAGGGGGAAATGGGTCAGGTGCCTTCTGAACCACAACAACTGACTTTATATTCAAACCGTCAACATTCCACTGACAGTCAGGTCCAACAGMTTTAGCTGCAGCATCTCTATGGGTTTATGCTACCGATGGTCCATTTCCCTCTCATCGTTCCATGCAATTTAAAGTAACAGTCCAGTGTTTCCAGATGTCTATGAAATATGACTTTTATTTCATTATAACATGAGCAAAACAGTTTTCCTTCCAAGAAATGRCAATTAAGCATATTATAAAGCAGCTTTTCTGTGTTGGAACGGTGTGGGCGTACCCCAACAACAGAATTGTGTGGGTGTATGCCGGTCATAAAAAATATATTAATGACAACAAGTAAACCAATGTTACGTCATGTTAAACGAGGAAACAGAAAGCATTTTTGAAACAGTCTGTTTGAGATACAAGGTGGTGTCCGCCCCCCCCCCCTCTAATTTACATTACAACATTATTTGGGTACGAGTTCAACTTTAAACACTAATAAGAAGAAGTTGGATGTGTTTGATGAGTAACTGACTTTCAATCTCACCTTGAGAAGGCACACCGACTGCGAGTTACCATCAACCACATGAGATACACGTTTGAGCTAATATGCAGAGAATTACATTGTGTTGATTCACAGAGCTAGAAATTGGTCATTGGTTAGGTGACGGGTGGAATTTGTCACACAGAGTGTGAATCTGTGCTTTCCTTGGTGGCAACACATTTGGACACTAGGAAATTATACATAATAGTGTGTAATGATCAAACCTACTTTTCCGCAGGAGGAACTCATCGTCGGAAGGTTTTCGTTCCGTTTTGCGTTTCGGGAGGAACTTCTTAATGGGCCTCGGACTTTTACCTGAGTCCTGTAGGAGTCGGGGAGAAGTGTTAGCAGGGTAGAGTACACAGTGACAAACGTCGTCAAGCCAGGGGAAAAAGACAACGGTAACTGTAAGCCTACAGTAACACACATTGCCACCATGGACAAAAACAAACAAGGTCGAACAAAGTCTTACATATTGCATAAGCATGGGACGGAAAAAAMCAAAGAAACCTGGGTCATGTTCAGTAGRACACACCAATTTTCTTTTCATGTTGCGTTTCTTATTGAACAAGTCTAAGTAGTTACTCCCTCTTTCAGTCAGGTTTCTTCCATTTGGTGGCTAATGAACATGACCCTGGTGTCATTTTAAACAGTTTACTTTTAAAAAACAAAATTGTCCTCTCTGAGTCATTAATTAACATGTGATTTCCAGCACACACGTCACACACTTGGAGCAAACGGTGTGGCCTATGATGTCATGTCAGCTAAAATGGATATCCTTCACCATTAACGAGCCAAAGATGAAGATCCTACAATGAATAATTCAATGTAATCCTTTCATTTGTATTCTATTTGTAAACGATTCTATTTTAAAACCTGGAAAGGGAATGAGTGTTTCTGCGTCAAATTCCACTTGTACRAGTATGGCTTTCTGCTACCTAGAAATCGGGCTTTGTTGTTACCTAGAAAACAGATAGAGATCTCAGGTAGACCGTCTGCCAGAGGTTTAGGGTGACTACGGGGGATAAAAGACAGACAAGGCAGCAGAGAACACAGGAAACCAACAGCTTACAGCAGAGGAAGAGGAAAACAGAGCAATGTGTTGCCACTTCAGCACAAGGGCGCAAACAAGCACACACACATATCCACACAGCAAGAGATAGATAGATAGTTCTAGCCTTACCTTCAATATATAAGACATTCTCTATAGAAGCCAGTTTGGAGAGGGAGAGAGAGAGAGAGAGAATTTTCTTTGAGAATTTTGATAGAAGTAGATGAACAGTGAACATTTCAGTACCCCCCCCCCCCACCATCCTGTAGTGTGAAGAAAACAGTGATGAAAATATAACAGGTGTAGAGTTAAAGGGGAGATGGATGCATTATACAAAAGGGTAGAGAAGGAGTCCCAGTTATTAGCTGCTTTAACCCTGGGGGCAGAGAGCATGGTGCGTAATTCTCAGTGATGAAYTGTCGCACTCAAGCGCACCACACATAACCCATTTTTGGTTATTGCATGCATGTAACGTCTTTTGTCTGCTTTTTTTTTATGGATGTCAGGACTCGCAAAACTATAGCCATTTTTTAAAAAGGACTATTCTGGCTAAATAAATGGAAATGGAATGAACTAGAGAGAACTTTAACATCTGATCATACTAGCTCACCCTCATCTCACAATGACCACAGCTGTATCTGTTGCAGCCAACCACCAGGTCAAACACCACTCAAAGACAAGTCTTTACCAGAACTAATGTGGTTACTAAACACGAATACACCCCCCCCCCCCACTACACGGTCATCCTATAGCTTCCGGGAGCACCATTTGCCTACTCATCTACTAAGCACTCTGCCCACACAAACAGAGCTATATCCCAGAGGGTTTTTCCATAGTCCTATTAGATTCAAGTTACTGTGAGACGTAAAGCAGTGTTCTGTACCCCAGCTCCTGAAGAAACTTACTGTATGCAGGCGTTTGTCCACAACATCCTGATTCAAGTAATCAACTATTCTTCCAGACCTCGATAAGAACAATCTGGAGGGTTAGTGCTGGGCTACAGAGCTGCGCACACTGCAGTGAAGAACCCAGAGATAGATGGACTATAAATCTGGTTTGGCCTACCTCCTTGTAGCCCAGTGCAGCAGAGGGCTTGAGGGGCGGGGCGGGACGCAGGCAGCTCAGGGACCAGGGTTTGGTGGTCTTGGGGGGCTCCAGTGGTCCCCGATTGGCCTGGCTGGGGGTGCTGAAGATGGGCATGTGGGACTGGTGAGTGGGAGTGCCCACCATACTGACCGGTTTCCCCCCCTCGTTCTATATCATCCATACACAGAGGTAAGCCACAGTCAGAAAGAGGGGATGTGTGAGGTTCAATGGAAGTTTAATGCAAGTGCCAGCCATGTGTGAAGTGCAGTGGTAGTTCATAGCTACGTGTGGAGTGGTGTGCACGTTGTCACACCACTGGCCATGTCTAAAGGGAAATACACCATTTTGTTTAGTGCACATTCTCTACACACAACAGCACTTCCTGTATCTTTGAAACAATAAATAATGCAGTGTGCTCTCCTTGCGTGTGTATGAACACGTGTGTGTCATGTCTTTACCCTGATTATGGTGCCCACAGGGCTTCCGCCTTTGGTGTAGGCGTTGAGATGGTCCAGCCAGTCCTGCAGTTCCTGGGGGTTACTGCAGATCACTGTGACACGATCAAACATGCTCCCTGCAACACACACACACACATACACTTCAGTGGGTTGCACTTTGTGGGGAAGTTCCAGGCTAAGCTACCTAAAGTTAGGTACGGGTAACACTTTGTTAGCGAGATGTTTCGTTAAAGCCCACAAGTCTGACATGAATCATAAACGCCCACCATGGCACCGTGTCGTGACTGGATGACAAACTGGATCATGGTGTCATGGTTACAAAACAAGTAAGCCTCAGTACAAAACCACTGGCAACTCTGAAGAATACGAGGTCAAATCATGRCGTCAGCGATCTTCAGGTCGGAAAGTAGGAGCTCCTAGAAAGAGGCCCGAGTTCCAGAGTTGGAATTCCGAGTTGGATGACCGTTCAAATCCAGTTTTCCCCAGTCTGAGCTCGTTTATTTCAGAGTTCCCAGTTGTCTTGAACTCGGCATATATCATAGCATGTGTCAAGTGGCAAGTAAATAAAACAACTCTGATGAGTGGTTCTCCCAGCAGTCTTGTCATGTTAAATGAAAGCATTACATAAACACTATGATTCATAGTTCACATAACTCACTTAGGATCGGATCGTTTYCTTTCCCCCTCAGTGAATGTCATAAGTCTCAAATCGTTTAACCAGACATTAAATCAAGGTTTACACAGCCAGAGTTTGTACTGAAGGGACTGGAATAAGAATGACTGCCAAAGCAGCTTGATATTATTTTATCAAAGGAATGCTATATAAGAAATACTCCATTGGTTCACTTAAATGAGGCGCAAACGGCCATTAATAGCCTACAACCCACTGATGTAATAGGAATGTGATTACGGACCAGTGACCTCCAATCTACTCAACAGGACCTGTGTATGATACGGCCCTTTCAATAATTGTGCCGCACATTATAGAGTATTCCGGTCTTTCTCCATCTCCTCTGAGATTAATTTACTGTACCTGTGATATCAAAGGCATAGTGGCCGTTCTCTGTGTCGTCTGTCTGTCTGGAGACCGTGGAGCCCGTCAGTGGCAGCCTTCCCTGTTGGAAAAGAGAGAGGAGGAGAGGGGGTGACACACTGCCACAGATACTTGGGAAACACCTGGGACACATTTAGAGGGCACACATCTGGTGCTCGTAGGTTACCTGGTATATGAAGCCGCTCATCCGCGGACTAGCAGACAGCATGACCAGCACACTGGGAAACATCATGAGATAGCGCTCCTCTTTCTCCTATGGAGAACACACATTAACACAGATACAGCATGAAAGAATCAGACGTGGCTGTGTGTCAAATACACACATTGACACCCACAGACAGAGATGAGTGTCTGAGAACTCTGGCAAAGGGACGTGAAAATCAGTTGCGTCGATGATATTTGGGGAGAAATATCGTAGTTTATGAATCCACAAATCATAATATTTCAGCCAAGTTAAAAATGCACTATGCAGAAATTGCTCTGCCATTTCCCGTGTTGCTAAAATTCTAAATCATTCGCCAAATTTCAGTTTATGTGACAGAGCAAGCGAATATAGTGTAAAAAAATCAYTGTACCATCTAAACCGCTGTGAAATACATAATTTTTTCCCACAATCAAAAATATTGTATTTTCAGCTGTTTGAAGCTAGTTTACAAAACCGAAAGTAAGAAAAAGCTCACATAGAACAGATCTACCACTTCTTAGAATTGCTTTCAATGAGAATGAAAGATTTGTAACTCACATTTMTATGTGAATATTGTCAGGTCACCCAAAAAGTTACATATTGCAGCTTTAAAAGGGTAAAGAAAACAGGTTATCTGTTTGAAATATGTTAGATGTTGGTTGGTGCTTCAATAAGACCAAAACAAAGCCAGACATTTGTTCCCCTCAGCCCTCAGATCCTCATATTCGACCCCTACACAGAAACCACACTACAGGGGGATGACTTTTCACTCTACAGTCTGTGGTTTCTGATTCATAATGAATTCAAATATTTGAATAACATTGGCTTAATGTGGGAGAGGCGGTGGCGATAACAATATAGGACTCATCTCCAGAACGTGTTGGACGGAAACAAACTTATCTGCTCCGAATAAAGTCGTCAGGTGCTGAAATATTACAATTCTGAAAGGGGAAATAAGTCATTGGATCGATTATAAGCCTGTGAGTAAACAAACAAGCAACAATTTTACTTCCTGTTTGTCAAGCATAAAAAGTAACTGGTCCACCTCACTYTTCCCGTTATTTGCTTTGCCCAAGCACACATTCATGCTGCTCAAAACATTCATATCCATTCAACCACATGGCTGTGAAAGGAGCCATTGGAGTCGTTCATTTGAACTTTGACCTTCTCGGAGGTTGCCTGTAGCGCTCCGTCTGGATAGTTGCCGTTACACACAGATCTATGATTAGCTTACCGCCCCCAATCCTAACATTAACCATTGGGGGGGGGATGCAAGACTGATCTTAGTTCAGCATATAAGGACACCTGCATCTGTTGCTCTCACCTCATTGGTCCCGTTCTGCATGTGCACCTGGGACATGTAGGCCACGTGACCCAGAGACTTCATYCCGTCTCCCTCCCAGCCTCTCACTGGCTCTGACAGGATCTGTAGTTCCAGGTTCTTACGCTTCCGCAGGTCCTGACACTGGGTCTGAAATGAGAGGGAGAGGTGCCAATTAATGTATAGTGCATATGAGACACTGTTAGTGTGTGATGGAAACAGACACACAATAAAATAGCCATTTGCACTAGTGCAAAGCTAGTAACTCTGTAATATAAAATGTCCATGATACGGCATTACTGSAACAGGTATAACATAACTGTGCCTCACGCAAAGGTGAGTTACAGAGAACAGTTTACAGGACCAGAAGGGGGATTCCCCYTCTCACAAAGACAAAATGACAAAGCAACATCCACCAAGTTCTGACTCAGACATAAAGAGCAGGAGCGTATGTAAATAGGCCTGGGGGACCCAAAAGAACAAGTTAACCTTTGGGAAGCACAAACACACACCCCAGCACACATCTCACACACAGACACCTCAAGAGACTACAGTACTCTCAGCCACAGTGGAAACTGCCTCTCAAACTATTTCTCCAACAGACACCTTGTATTGTCTCTCATCTAACGCTCGTCTTCAAAATCTGTGCTGCTATTTCAGTAACAACCCACCTTAGGAAAAAGCTTTTCACTGAGGACATATTACACAGGAAGCAATATATTTTCTTCATTAAAACTGCAGAGATGGGCGTATCATTGCCCTTTTACACAGGTTAATATAAGCACCCCCTATTTGACCTTTATATGCAAGGCTGTCTCGTGTGATGCTCCTCCCCCTCAGTTTGGCAACATAAGAACTAGATACAAAAAACATTGACCCATCTTCAGATAAGCCTTTATTAATTTCATACAATGAAAATGTGCCTTCATGAAGACACTGAGCGCGGTTATATGCACACAATAATGCGATTATTGTGGATAGTAAGGTTAATATAATAGTTTGTTTAAAACKTTTACATGCTTGGCAAGAAKAACGATKTCCATAATAWTCCTGTTTACATGGACACATCTGAAATCAGGCTACCTGATGGGACTTTTGAGAAATGCAGAAAATTGGCAATCAAAATAAAACCTGCCACARTGACCATGTTATTTTTGCGAAAGCTTTTTGATTCGGAGTTCAGACATATAACGTGTGTATGCGAAAACTATTTCTAAGATGYGTATTTTCAGTTTTTCTGAACTCACTTCACTCGCGCGTTAGAGGAAGGCTCTGCGCTACTGGTCCTGGCACATGCACAGATCAAATACACCGCTGGAACGCTGATTAAGCTGTTTACATGTCTTAATCATTCAAAAGATTGCTCAGAAACCCAGGTGTTATAAAATCGGCATGTGTTTAATTAGATTTTGACCTTACGCCGATGAGGATAAACACCGTAACCTGTTTACATAAATATTTCATAATTTGCCTACAGCCATAATCCGTTTAATATTCAATTATTATTGTATATGTAAATGTACTCACTGATAATTTTCAGTCACTTGTCTCTCTCTCTCTCTCTCTCTGTAGTGTGTTAGTAATATAGAATAGATGATGCAACTATAGACTAGTAAGATTCTACAATGCGCGTGGTTCATCTCTATGGACCATGCCAACATTAACATTGCACGAGGAACCACAGGGGTTCTGTACCTACCACCAAGCTCTTAAAGGCCACCGTTGCCTTCAAGATGTCACTGTAGTCCGGGTGGGCCTCCTGCAAGACAGTCRACAACAACAACAAAAATGTTAAATAACTTAGATTTTATACACAACACCTTATAAAAAGGCAGGGGTGAAAGTAAGCCGGTACGGAGTCAATGGAAAATAATAAGTGGGTTACATAGTGGTTCGACGAGAACACTTCCATTTTGCCAAGGTTGGAGACGAGTGGCCGAGACAGAGACGTGCGCAGACAGCAGGGGACGCATCCATCGTGTAGTCTAATGACCATCGCAGAATGTAATTACAATACAYGTTTAGGTGTTTTGTAACAGGAGGCCCTTTCCATTCATCAAATGGTGGGCGCACGCACAGTGCAATGTTCGCATGCTGGAATTATTTTGTGAGTGGACGAACGTGCACAGGTAGCCTACAGGAGAACCTTTTTCATGTGATTGTTCGACAATCAGATGAAGACATCATGACTGAGTGTGTTAATGCCACATTAAAATGTAATATATGCCAAATGTTATGACAATTCATTACTAAGCCTACTAGGCCCACAGAKATCATATGAAATGAATAGGGATTCTATATGTAATTCTATGATTACACCTAGGCTATTACACACACACACGGAGTACCGTACCAGTAAGACATTAAATATACTKTCACCCCTGAATAAAGGTGGATGTAAAAAATTATTTAAAAAATAATCCAACTACATTAAGACGTTTGGGAGGGATATCAAAACATGGTATATCAATGGTATTTGAGGATTGAAGCGGAGTGTCATCTGGGACAGTGGAGGCGAGTTAAATTTCAGTTGCATATGGTTCCATAGATGGGCCTATAGAGAGTTAAGCAACTGCCCTCCATGTTGGCTCTAGATGAGGCCTTCTGTACCTCCACGTGTCTCTCCAGCTCCTGCAGCAGGACGGGGTACTTGTCCAGCCTCATGAAGGGTTTACTCAGGCTGGTGGTCAGGGTCAGGATGCCCGGCGTACTGGCCCCCTGGCTCTCCATAAACGTACCCAGCTCCTCACTACAACACACACACACACACACACACACAGTTATACTGCTGGCTGACGATGTAAAGAGATAAAGGAGAAAGATTCTACCAAGATTCCCAAAAAAGAAGACATTGATTTTGGAGTGAACAATCAATTAAGACAATGTTGAATTTGTTTGATAGTGAAAGGACAAAACTTAAAAAGATCCCACAGTATGAAAGATGCTAATTAGTTTAGTGTGAAATCGAAAGTGCCTCATCTGTCTCGAACAACAACCACAACTATAGATATCCTGTGTGCAGCTTCCTGTACGTGTGTTCTTTTCGCTGCAGTGCATATTTTCACATTAACAACTGTGCAGCAAGAGAGGAAGGAAATAAACAATCGTTGCAAAATAGCATACATGATTAATTTGCTAAACTAACATAATAATTACACAACCGCTTGATTCATTTCTTGGTTTTAATTACCACTACCGTGTGTGAAGGACAGCAGACGAAYCATTAAGAGGTGCACAGAGGCTCCGGGCTGATTGTAGTGAATGACACAGTGAGGATATGATGAGGGTTGGCTACACACTGAAGGTCACTCACTCACTCATAGTTACAACTGATAAGTGAGAAACCCCTCTGTCGCGTCCAATGACGTATATAAACCCTGGATTTGTGACGATATGCATTGGCCATTGAGAGGCATTGAAGCCACTGGTCGGCCATTTTGACACTCCCAAGTAGGAGGAGTCCTCCATAGGAATGAATGAAATTTTACATTATTTCAATTAAAATGTTTCAAGKACAAAATATAAGTATTTTTTGTTGTTGTACTGGGGACAGTAACATTAGCCCGCACAACAACAAAAAATACTTTAAAAGGGAAAATGTTAATATATTTATTTTTTCTTCGTTTTTTTATTTTTATGTTTAGCTYAGATATAATTTTAAAGTATGCATTAAGGAGTCTGTAATAGAAAAACAAATGCAGATATTAATAAATGCATCTCCATAGCTTCCAAAATCTTTTTTACAACGCAGGAGTACCAAGATGGCTGCGAGGTGGCTTCAACACAAGCCCCCTGTCAGTCATCCAGGGTTTATATATACACATCATTGGTTACACCTCTACATTTACAGAGAGAAAGTATGACACCTAGTGGGTGAAAGAGAAACTCCACAAAAAATATGCCATTTTACTTGCATTATTATACTGACTGTTAAATGCAATGAAATGTGAATCAAATTTAGATTAATGTCATGCAGAACTGAGACGCCCATAAGGCCAGACCTGTGGTCAGTGAGTACACAGACAGCCGAGGGGTGACTGGAGCAGTAGGACAGGTACAGCATCCTGATCTGACCAATCAGGTTGAGGTAGCAGGCAGCCACTCGCTGCTGGCTCTCTGGAACCCTGCAACATGCACAGAGAGAAGTGGGCGAGTTAGTTGGTAAGACAACAGTTGGGTTGTTCCTGTATCTTTGGTTTCAGATATCGGTCACTAGGGGGTGCACGTCGTCCGAGGCCATCCAATCTAGATCTACATCGCAACAAATCTATTTCTCTCCAGAATATCTGATAGAAACTGTCCGGCATGTAAAAAGTCTAGTGGCAGATTTGACATGGGGGTTAGGGTAATGTGATTTGATTCAGTTGCCTCAAATTAGCAGTGCCTCCACTACAGCCATTAACACTCTCACATACTTACTTGGTACACTCCTCCAGAGCCAGAACCAGGCCCTGCTGGAAGGTGAGGATCTCCTCCAGGTTAGCGCCCAGAATGCCACTGTCTGTAACGCTCAGTCTGGACACCACACAACAGAGAACATAGAATTAATGAGTTGAATGAATACTCATTTWAAWWWWWWWTTTAAACAAGGTACATAGGTCATTCTAAGAGAGATTCATGACAAAGTTCTTTAGCAATTGGTATTTTAAGATGAAAAAAGACATCTGAATGAATCCTCCATCCTTGTTCTTGGAGCTTACTTGTCGCTTGCCAGTAGAGGTCGTAGGTAAGAGCTCAAGACTGTCTGCAGCTCCTTGACAAACTCCCGCTCATGCTCCTGGATGTCTTGCACCACCTGAGAAAGATCATTGAAATAAGCCACATCCTATTGGAAACAGGCATGGTGTTACAGCCTATACAGTTCCCCTAAGCAAAGCCGTCGTGGCCCAGTGCATACGGAGCTGTAGAAAAGGGAGATCCAATGGGAGATGGGCCCACTCACCACACTGTAGTAGTTCTTGGTAAGTTGAGTGGCTTTAGGAGACACAGGCTTATCTGCAGGACATAAAGGAATTAGAACCAGAGTTTTGGAGCAGCAAGTGACATGCAAAATGATCTAGTCTAAATCCATTCCAGGTACTACATAAACTCTTCCCCAACCCGACCCACCGCAGGGCTTGACCTCGCGGACATAGTTGCTGGGGAACCAGCCCGTCTTGCCGTTGAGCGAGCCCTCCCACCAGCCGCCCTCCTCCTGGCGCGACACACCGATCAGGTCTCCCTTGTTGAAGGACAGCTCATCCTCGTTATTCTGCTTGAATTGGAAGCGCGCCTTCACCAGCAGCAGTCCGCCCCCGCCGTTCTCCGACATCTCCTGGTTGGGTAGAATGCTTGTCAGTTTACTGAGCGGTAAACAACCGCACCCGTTAAGACCAGTGTTGGGGTCCATTCCATTTCAATGCAGCCAATTCAGGACATAAACCGACATTCTTGAGATGGAATTGACATGAACTCTGTGTGCTGTGCGTGTGTTTGTGTGACCCTACCACTGGTTTGGATTGTCTGCGCAGGGACTTGGACGAGGATAGTGTGTGGGAAGAGGCGGACTGACTAGGAGCGGATGTGCCGGACTGGGGACATGACCTCTCAGTGCCACAGTCTGGAGCAAAAACACAGACCGAGACTTTTGAATATTTCATTCTGATCCACAAAAAAAAAAAAAACACACATTCTGAGTGCAAGGACTCAAATAACTTAGGAGGTTATATAGATGTTTGTCAGTCAGTCATGAATACAACAACTTACAACATTCTTATAATCAAGTACAAAAATCCCTGTCACATTTACACATTACTCATAACAGATGAGATGACAAAAATATCTCGCTCTCTCATACACGTCAGTGTTGCTTCAGTAGTTAGGTCAAACAGCATTGGGCTGTGTACTGCAGAGCAGGCTGTTGGCTCTGCTGCGCTTGACAGAATCACCTCAACTCTGCTAGCTAGCATTGATCCYTGGCCAGCTCAGAGCAGCCATCTAACACAGACAAGCCCAGAGACCTTGTTGTACATTATCAATGACCAACATCAGAGGGCAAATGCCTAATGATTCATACCTCTAATGTGCTTACACACGTATTTATTTGGATGGTGAAGCTAAAACATTTAATTTGGTTCTACAACATTTTGGATTAGTTGTGTTTTATATGAAGCAACASTACAGAATGTCACATTTTATTTGAGGGTATTTTCATACATACAGTACCAGTCAAAAGTTTGGACACATCTACTCAATCAAGGGTTTTTCTTTATTTTTTACATTGTATAATAATAGTGAAGACAACAAAACTATGAAATAACATACGGAATCATGTAGTACCCCAAAAAAGTGTTAAACAAATCAAAACATTTTATATTTGCCACCCTTTGCCTTGATGAGAGCTTTGCACACCCTTGGCATTCTCTCAACCAGCTTGATGAGGTACCTGGAATGCATTTCAATTAACAGATGTGCGTTGTTAAAAGTTCATTTGTGGAAATTCTTTCCTTCTTAGTGTGTTTGTGCCAATCACTTGTGTTGTGACAAGGTAGGGGTGGTATACAGAAGATAGCCCTATTTGGTAAAAGACCAAGTCCATATTACGGCAAGAACAGCTCAAATAAGCAAAGAGAAACGACAGTCCATCATTACTTTAAGACATGAAGGTCAGTCAATCCCAAAAATTTCAAGAACTTTGAAAGTTTCTTCAAGTGCTGTAGSAAAAACCATCAAGCGCTCTGACGAAACTGGCTCTTGTGAGMACTGCCACAGGAAAGGAAGACCCAGAGCTGCAGAGAATAAGTTATTTAGCGTTAACTGCACCTCAGATTGCARCCCAAATAAATGCTTCACAAAGTTCAAGTAACAAACACATCAACATCAACTGKTCAGAGGAGACTGCATGAATCAGGCCTTCATGGTTAAATTGCTACAAAGAAACCACTACTAAAGGACACAAACAAGAAGAAGAGACTTGCTTGGGCCAAGAAACACRAGCAATGGACATTAGACTGGTAGAWATCTGTCCTTTGATCTGATGAGTCCAAAKTAGAMAWTTTTGGTTCCAATCGGCATGTCTTTGTGAGACTCAGAGTAGGTGAACGGATTATCTCTGCATGTGTGGTTCCCACCGTGAAGCATGGAGGAGGTGTGATGGTGCTTTGCTGGTGACACTGTCAGTGATTTATTTAGAATTCAAAGCACACCTAACCTGCATGGCTACCTCAGCATTCTGCAGCAATACGCCATCCCATCTGGTTTGCGTTTAGTAGGACTATCAGTTGTTTTTCCACAGGACAATGACCCAAAACACATCTCCAGGCTGTGTAAGGGCTATCTGACCAAGAAGGAGAGTGGTGGAGTGCTGCATCAAATGACCTGGCCTCCACAATCACCCGACCTCAACCCAATTGAGATGGTTTGCGATGAGTTGGACCACAGAGTGAAGGAAAAGCAGCCAACAAGTGCTCAGTATTAGAGGTCGACCGATTATGATTTTTCAACACCGATACCGATTATTGGAGGACCAAAAAAGCCGATAGCGATTAAAATCAGCTGATTTTTTAATTTATTTGTAATAATGACAATTACAACAATACTGAATGAACACTTACTTTAACTTAATATAATACATCAATAAAATCWATTTAGTCTCAAATAAATAATGAAACATGTTCAATTTGGTTTAAATAATACAAAAACAAAGTGTTGGAGAAGAAAGTAAAAGTGCAATATTTGCCATGTAAAAAAGCTAATGTTTAAGTTCCTTGCTCAGAACATGAGAACATATGAAAGCTGGTGGTTCCTTTTAACATGAGTCTTCAATATTCCCAGGCAATAAGTTTTAGGTTGTAATTATTATGGGAATTATAGGACTATTTCTCTCTATACATTTGTATTTCATAAACCTTTAACTATTGGATTTTCTTATAAGCACGATAGTATTTCCAGCCTAATCTCAGGAGTTGATAGGCTTGAAGTCATAAACAGCACAACGCTTAAAGCACAGCGAAGAGCTGCTGGCAAATGCACGAAAGTGCTGTTTGAATGAATGCTTACGAGYCTGCTGCTRCCTACCACCGCTCAGTCAGACTGCTCTATCAAATATCAAATCATAGACTTAATTATAATATAATAACACACAGAAATACGAGACTTAGGTCATTAATATGGTCAAATCATTTCGAAAACAAAACGTTTATTCTTTCAGTGAAATACAGAATCGTTCCGTATTTTATCGAACGGGTGGCATCCCTAAGTCTAAATATTGCTGTTACATTGCACAACCTTCAATGTTATGTCATAATTATGTACAATTCTGGCAAATTAATTACGGTTTTTGTTAGGAAGAAATGGTCTTCACWCAGTTCGCAACGAGCCAGGCAGCCCAAACTGCTGCATATTTCCTGACTCTGCTTGCACAGAACGCAAGAGAAGTGACACAATTTCCCYAGTTAGCAGGCAATTTTAACTAAATATGCAGGTTTAAAAATATATACTTGTGTATTGATTTTAARACAGGCATTGATGTTTATGGTTAGGTACACATTGGTSCAACGACAATGCTTTTTTCACGAATGCGCTTGTTAAATCATCACCCGTTTGGTGAAGTAGGCTGTGATTCGGTGATAAATTRACAGGCAMCGCAATGATTATATGCAACGCAGGACAAGSTAGATAAACTAGTAATATCATCAACCATGTGTAGTTAACTAGTGATTATGTTAAGATTGATTGTTTTTCATAAGATARGTTTAATGCTAGCTAGCAACTTACCTTGGCTCCTTGCTGCACTCACGTAACAGGTAGTCAGCCTGCCACACAGTCTCCTCGTGGAATGCAATGTAATCAGCCATAATCGGTGTCCAAAAATGCAGATTACCGATTGTTATGAAAACTTGAAATCGGCCCTAATTAAAATCGGCCATTCCGATTAATCGGTCGACTTCTACTCAATATATRTGGGAACCCCTTCAAGACTGTTGGAAAATCATTCCAGGTGACTACCTCATGAAGTTGGTTGAGAAAATGCAAAGCTGTCATCAAGGCAAAGGGTGGCTACTTTGAAGAATATATTTTGATTTGTTTAGCACTTTTTTGGTTACTAAATGATACCATATGTGTTATTTCATAATTTCGATGTCGTCACTATTATTCTACGATGTAGAAAAATAGTAAAAATAAACTTTTGACTGGTACTGTATCTGTTTTACTGTTTAGAAATKAAAGCACTTTATGCATCTAGTACCTCCATTTGAAGGCATYATAATTATTTGAACAAATTYACTTATAGTRTATTAAAGAAGTCAAAMGYATCATATTTGGTCCCATTTTCCTAGCACACAATAACTACATCAAGCTTGTGACTCTACAAACTTGTTGGATGCATTTGCAGTTGGTTTTGGTTGCGTTTCAGATTTTGTTGTGCCCAATAGAAATGAATGGTAAATAATGTATTGTAGGTTGATTTGGACAATAACAAAATCGTCTTCAAAGAGCTGACTAACAAACTCTCTTTAGCATTCTCAGACAGGAGGAAAGCCTTSTAGGACTACCAGACTAATACTGGAAAACACCTGGCAACAATCATGTGAGAGGATTCCCTTGAAGGCGCAGTGATGCATCAGCTCCTTATGATTCACACAGAGATAAGACAAACAGCCACCCAGCCACAGCAGTACCAACAGACCTGGGCATGTCTCTGCCACAGCCACACTCTTTCCCAATGCAAGCTACTAAAACTAAGCCAAATATGGACCCATAGCCATCCTTTACGACTGAGCCAACACAGTATTAGATCAATACTTGTATCGGTGTCGGGAAGTGACAGCAAATCCTCTTTTAATGAGCTAACACAWGACTTTACATGATACATGTGCATCCTTGTTGGCTGGTACGGAGTCTAAATCCACTTTCCAAGGAGGGACAGTGTCCCGGAGTAACACCTTTGTCTAATCTCCTTTCATTATAGGAGTGGATCATCGCTAAGCTATTTAGACATGTTTTGATAGAGAGCCAACCATCTGGAAGACAGGATTAGCTAGATATCCTCTTAGTTGTACAGACTGAGACCATTGTAATGAGGATTGATAAAGAGAGATTGGCAGAGGCGGTATCTCTGACACTGATCAGTGTGTCATGTTATTTACCATATTGCTACAGTCTGGAAATGACTCTGGAGGAAAAAACACCAGGATTATGTTTTTATTCAACCTTTTAGACCTGAGAAAAACAAATCCATGGGAGACCTGGCCATGGATGCTACAGGAACGACACATCCAGATATCAAATTACAAAAGGTGCCTCCGGGCTTCTGAGTTCCCCTTTAACAATTGAGGGCACTCCCATCAGCATTAGGTCTACGTACTGTATATCCATGTTGGTTCAGCCAACAATTTCTAGGGCACTGCCAAGAGTCAAAGCCAATCTTGACCTCACCCCCATTCCTCATCATTTTGCAGCTGCAGATGGGCCAAAAGAGCAAAAATGACAGGCCAGTATAGTAGAAGTGGTTGTGTTTCTCTTAGTGCTGRGGGGGGGGGGGGGGGGGGGGGGTTATCACACGGATTCCACATGCCTCTGCACATGCAGTGAGACGCCCAGACATGCCCTGTAGTCAGCAGCTCCCTCCTTGTGGCCTGGCCACCACTGCTTCTTGCAGCTGCACTGTCAGATGGTGCACACAAGCACACAGAGAGACAGCGAGACAGAGAGGACACTCAGTGCTGAGGCCTGCCAGAAAATCACAGGCAGCAGAAACACAGAGAGATGCCTCTTCTTAATCACATTAAAGCGTGTGTGACTAATTCAGGCCAAATCAACAGCACTAGGAAGTTTTGAAGATTGGCAAATAGCTTCTGGCCCTCTCAGACTCCATTAGATGATTTGCATATCAAGCTGATCACATCACTGAGAGGAGAGAGGGCAGAGCGAGAGCTTTTGGTCCAGTTTTCATGCTGTGGCCTGTACTATCCATGCTCTCTGATGAGGACTGGCGCTAAGACAACTTCAAACTGATAACGAGACTGCAACGGACACAGTGAACTGATGGCTTTGAAGACATTGAAAGCTTTTAGACTTAGCAGCAAAAGCTTCGCACCARCAAAAAGACAAACACTGGTTCGATTGGAGTGACAGTATCGGGTTGTCATTTAGCACGTGCACGTCTTAGAGCCTAGCCGCACCGTTGCTTTGACTTAAAATACAATTTCCTCATATTGACAATGAGACACTGTGTCCGCCAAGTAAATTCCACTCATACCACTGAACTTGCTGCAACAAATAAAGCCTTATTCAAGCTCAGCCAGGTGTCTTTCGAACGCAATGTGACAGAAAAGAGACAGGCGTGTTCAGTAGGACGAGAGCCAAAGACACGGTAGTCATCATCGTAAATATGGTACTCCGCAGGAGGCCCATAGAAACAGCGAGACACAGCCATGCTAGCTGCCTGTGAACAAGACACCTTTCATGATTCACGAGGCCTTCTGGGACCAATCCAGGCAACAAAACAAAACAAAAAAATTACACACAAGCATATTTACACCCTCAGACATGGCAGAGTGCGTTATAAACGACAACGCTACACGTGGTCATTAGGAGTCTCGGCAGTGCAGAGAGCACACGCTAACAAGTAGCTGTAAAATGACTCACTCCACTTGGTTTGTCTTTTAGAGAGGGCAGATTAGTCATGTGGCATACATGTGTATAATCTTTAGTAGCATACACATCAATGATTACAATGTTACATTGCATGATAATGAAGGTGAGTAAATATTATTTCAGTCTCAGCCTTAAAAAAAMCCATTATGGTCTTATTCGGTGGGGTGCAACGTTTACAACCCAGGAGATAGCAGTATAAGCTAGTTGTATAGAGTGAGAATCATGTCCGTTTTACACAGTGCATTTCTATCTGAACGTGTTGCAGCTTTGCATCCTCCTGAATGAGGCCCAGAGCAGATCAATACAGTCATCAGACTGACCTTGGGTGGCAAAGTTGACTCCCAGCAGAGTGGTCAGCACTTTGTTAAAGTTCTCCCCAGTGTACAGGCACTCCGGTTCAAATCCCTGGCAGGAGAGGAGAAAAGACACAAAGAAGACACGTTCAATTCAAAAGCAAAATGCCTAGCTGCTCATATGACTGAAAACAGCAGAGGAAGAGAAGTATGTCAAAAATCATTAGCAGCAGAGAGGCTTTTCACTGATAACAAAGAAGTAGGAGATGCTGCCTTGCTAACTATCACACTGAGCAGCCTGACTGCAGCCCAGCAACAACACACAATGGGATACGACTTGCACACAACAAGACAGAGACATGTTGAATGTGAACCATATTTTTCGTGGCATAGCGGTTTTGGTAACGAAAGAGACGGTTCCCTCCTCATTTGCCATTCGATGCACACTGAGCACTCGCTCGCTCTCGGTCTCCCGGCCTCACAGACAGCCAGCTATCCACTTTCCTCTAGCAGCTATAGTTTCACATTTTAAATAAAACATCTTAGATATAGAGTTTGGGTAGCAGGGCATGAGGAATCTGTTGACTATCTAGCCCTTCAGAGCCAAAGCTACTGTGACTCAGGGGTAGTGCATAAGCCACGCTTCAGCTTTGGTGAGACTATCACAACACATTTGGCTCTCTGTTAACCATGTCAAGATGACAGACTACTGGGGCAGCTTGTAATATTGACATGTGTCAATCTGTTGCTTGTTCATTTTTGACAACATCCACAGAGAACTGAAGCATCGATCAAAACTACACAGTTACATAAAAGCTGAACAATCTGACATCTGAGGCTAAAATATGACATATGAAACTCACTTGTTCGTCTTTGTCAAAGAGCCTTGAGCAGGGGCTGGGTAGTATGTGACTCACATATGTTATAACTGTATATTACTGTAGGTGTCTATGAAAAAAAAGACTGCAGGCTCAGGCTCTAAAAATTCAACTATACTGTAGTCGACTAGAACTGGTCAAGTTAGCCCTCAATCCACTGCTGCTGCTTCCCCTTTGTGCATCTCTGCGCAGAAGGAAAAGTTGTGAGTGACTGCTCCCTTTCTCTAGTCACATGACAGCCCCACGTGCCTATTTTGTCTGTGGTTAAGAAAAAGAGAGAGGGTTTCAGCATCACATCACTGACCAGAGCATGGGAAGGGCCGAACTGCATTGGTCCGGGAAAAAAAGTCAAGATGCCATTTTACTGGGGCTCTCCAAATCCGTACGGTTGTGAGCTACTGCACTGCCGCAAAGACTCTAATTATGGAGGAGAAGTGGGATCGCTGCATGAAAGCAGAAGGGACCTCCCAAAACAAAAACAGGCCAGCCAGCGTTTCCCTTCCTCAACCACTTGACTTGCAGCAGCGAGCCTGGCTGATTCAATTACTCTTTTTTAACAAACCAACTTATGTGGTTCAAGACCAGAAAGGACTATTTATAAAAGGTTGGGGAGTGAGAGGCACGACTGTCCAACACGGCAGTCACTATACTGCATAGGGAAGGAAAGGACTTCCATCACCCTCTTATTATCTGCATCACCACTCATTGTGCTGGAAATATGTTAGGCCTGAGGGAGAGACTAGTTTAGTGCGGATTCTGCTGAATATGCTACATGCAGACATAAATATCAATGTAACTTCTTATGGTGGCTGAAGGGGGGGGGTCATTTTCACTTGAAAGGCAGAGAGTACAGCTAGATTTCTAATTTCTGTTTAATTGCATTGCTGCTCAATGCACACTGCTCAAACAGTGGACAGTGGAGCCTTATTCAAGACAGAAGCAGTCTCAGTTGAGACCCATCAACAAGCCGCTGTCTGTCTGTGTGTTCTGTGGGAGTGACTGAAAGCATGCCTACTTAAGAGGGTAGCCCATTCCACAAGGCAATCAAGAGACATGTGACAAAAACATTCTACATGCAGAAGAAAACAACCTGTGCTGAAATAACAGCAAACCAGTTCTAGGCAAGTTAAGACTAACCTGTGTTGAATATATTGCCACAGTCATGCAGTATTATTTTCTAACCATGGCTTCACATTTCTCAGCTATGGCACCAGTCCTCAAATAAGTTTGTTGGTAACTATTTACTGGAGCCTAGAAACAAGAATTCGGCAACCAACTCAAGTCAAAATGTCCAACAACAACAAACAMATTATCATATAAGATGTGTTAGAAAAGCATTTCGCTACACCCCCAATAACGTCTGCGAAATATGTGTATGCGACCATTAAAATGTGATGTGATATAAGAAAGCAAAACATTGCAACATAAAATAGATTCATTAAACAGCCACCACAAACAAAAGATCTTTGAAATGACTTGCCTCTACTTTCAAGGATGTACATCCTCTCAAAAACTCCTTGATATTGGCGATGCAGTCGGCTTCGTTTCTCGGATCCTGACAGTACTAAAACCAGACATGAAATAAATATATAAAAACATAGCATACCTTGGAAATAAAGATAACGGGTTAATTTAGTTTAATTATAGGCGTTGACGCAAATGACAACTTAAGATGGGAAAAGAAACAAAGTAACAATCCACTGTATCCTTTAGAATGTTGGTATATCTTACATTTTACAAAGTAACTGTGGATTCTTCCTACGCCTGTCTCATTCATGTATACATAAACCCACCAGGTCATAAACCCACCTCTCGCTCAAGGGGGCAGTCGCATCAGGAAGCGAGCCTTTGAGAAGGAAGTGACGTGCAGATGACCGCTCGCTTCTCCGCTGCGTTGCGTCTTATTTTTTTGTTTAGTCAGTGACTTTCATCAGTTTTAAATTGGATGGAATTAATTTAGAAGACTGCCTACAGCCGATGTATGCTAAATGAATCRTGTATGTTTTCCTTTGTTTTACGGACTGCATTCAGTTGGCATGTACAAAATACATTACAGTGAATGTCTGGTGCCCCAAATAAATCAACCTGCTAAAAGTGCAACGCTGCATATCGATATGCGTGCATGTTGATTGTTATTTATTCTGTCTCGGAGCCTACTTTTTGTATCACAAAATGCACGTGGAACTACTATACATTAATAAAACCACAATTAAGAAAAGTGATATCTTCTAAAAGTTTAACTTGTAACCATCATATCATTCTAAAATTGTACCCTAGATATTCTTTCATGTGATGTGACTTCAACATAAACAATAGATGCAAATGCATCTAGCACAGGTGAGAAAAAGCATTGGATAGCAGAATGTGCATCAGTTTGAATATATAAGGATATTTGGTTACATAATGTGTTTTGGAACGTTATAGTTACTTTTAAGACTAAACCACAGAACAACAACTAAACTCTTTCCGAGTCGTTAGTGAACTTCAGAATGCGGAACACTTTTCACTTCACAGGAAGTCAGCAAGTTATCCTATACAAATGTAACAATATTTTACATTATTGATAAATGGCTCATCGTAAAGTTGCATGTGGCACATTCATTTATTCCAAATGTTTTAACTAAGACATGTTACATTACATGTCTTAGATGAGCAATTTGATCAAACTACCCCTCCCTTCCTCTCCAGAGGCGCTGCCAGTGTTTTTTCCCCCTCGCAGTTGAAAAGCGTTATGACTTTGTAAATTACTTTTCCCGTTATCACTCACTGTTATATTGCACTTATAACAGTGCAGTCACAATGCTGCGCTTACCTTTGGAACAGAGCCGGACACAAGCCGCTCCATAAGTTTGCACAGGACGACCCCATCTTTCAGAGATGTTTTCAGAAATTCCTCTGGGTCAGCTATGTTCTTCTTGGGTGAATTAAGTACCCCTAATGATATCAGCCACGTAACCGTCTGCTCCTCTGGGTTCATAGCTCCAATTAACCCTCCTTATTATGCATCCCCAACGAAGGCGCAAAGTTAGAACTCTGTATCAAAATGTTGTTACCCACATCCGTATCACACTTCTGCTTGTAAAAACTCCGTTAGCACTAGTATGGGGGTAGCCCTACTGGTTAATAACAAGCACTGTACAAAGACATATAGCCATTAACCCTTGTGTGGCGTTCGGATCTAAGGGACCCATTTTCAATGTTTACTTTTTTTTAAATTATACAATTMATTATTTTTTCAACTTATTGGCCTTGGCTCATTTTCTGTGAAAAACATGTAAAATAACACATTTTCATTTATATTGTACAGTACAAGTCAAAAGTTTGGACACACCTACTCAATCAAGGGGTTATCTTTATTTTTTTAAACTAATTTCTACATTGTAGAATAATAGTGAAGACATCAAAACTATGAAATAACACATGTAGTAACCAAAAAAGTGTTTTCTATTTTCTATTTGAAATTCTTCAAAGTAGCCACCCTTTGCCTTGATGACAGCTTTGCACTCTTGGCATTCTCTCAACCAGCTCCATGAGGTAGTCACTTGTAATGCATTTCAATTAACAGGTGTGCCTTGTTAAAAGTTTATTTTTTGAATTTCTTTCCTTCTTAACACATTTGAGCCAATCAGTTGTGTTGTGACGGGGGGGGGGGGTTAATCTGGAAAATGTCTAGAACTTTGAAAGTTTCTTCATGTTCAGTCGCACAAACCATCAAGCCCTATATCAAAACTAGCTCTCATGAGGACCGCCACAGGAAAGGAAGACCCAGAGTTAACTCTAATGAACTTATCCTCTGCAGCAGAGGTAACTGCACCTCAGATTGCAGCCCAAATACATGCTTCACAGAGTTCAAGTAACAGACACATCTCAACATCAACTGTTCAGAGGATACTAAAGGACACCACCACTAAAGGACACCAACAAGAAGAAGAGACTTGCTTGGTCCAAGAAACACGAGCAATGGACATTAGACCAGTGGAAATCTGTCCTTTGGTTTGATGAGTCCAAATTTCAGATTTTTGGTTCCAACCGCCGTGTCTTTGTGTGACGCAGAGCAGGTCAACRGATGATCTTTGCATGTGTGGTTCCCACCTCGAAGCATGGAGGAGGAGGTGTGATGGTGTTTTGCTCGTGACACTGTATGTGATTTATTTTGAATTCAAGGCACACTTAACCAGCATGGCTACCACACCATTCTGCAGCGATAGACCATCTCATCTGGTTTGCGCTTCGTGAGACTATCACTTGTTTWYAACAGGACAATGACCCAACACACCTCCAGGCTGTGTAAGGGCTATTTGACCAAGAAGGAGAGTGTTGGAGTGTTGCATCAAATTAAATGGCCTCCACAATCACCTGACCTCAACCCAATTGAGATGGTTTGGAATGAGTTGGACCGCAGAGTGAAGGAAAAGCAGCTGACAAGTGCTCAGCAAATGTGGGAACTCCTTCAAGACTGTTGGAAAAGCATTCCAAGTGAAGCTGGTTGAGATAATGCCAAGAGTGTGCAAAGTTGTCAAGGCAACTTTGAAGAATTTTTATCATGACAGACAGTGTCACRATAAAATATATTTTGATTTAACACTTTTTTCGTTACTACATGACTCCATATGTGTTAATTAATAGTTTTGAAGTCTTCACTATTATTCTACAATGTAGAAAATAGTCAAAATTAAGAAATACCCTTGAATGAGTAGGTGTGTCCAAACGTTTGACTGGTACTGTATGTGGTGTTTGGGTCCTGCTGTTTCAACATAGCACCAAGAACCTCCCTGTTTTCTTGCACTCTTTACCCTTTATATTGTGTAAAACTACACAATGTCTTGTGGGAACCTGCACAATGTTATTACAATACATTATTTCGATACATCAGTATTTTCCCACACTCTACCCCAGCCAGGTGCAAATTGGGAGAGGGACACAACAAATAAATAGCTTTGCATGTGTGGCTCCTTACCACAATCAATCAATATGACAAAAATAATCTCTGCTCAGAGGGCCTTAGAAATCATTTTTGGTGAGAGAAGCTAGTGTGTAAGGAGCGTCTTCCACTTTGGAAGATGAAGAATTTTCCGAATATGATCATGTCTCTGTCAATTCGGAGTCTGACAGTGAGTTGTAAGAAGAGGATAAGATTGACCCTCAGCCAGCCAGCAACCAGCTCATCAGCAACCTGCAGGAGAAATATGGATGTCAAATTTTTGTTGGGATTGAATGGTTCTTGCTCAAGGAATGCTCAAGGAATGAGCCACCTCACTTGACTGCCAATGTGATAAGGATGCAACCAGGGCCGACGTGGATGGCGGTTACTCATGCGCAGGACATAAAGTCTTCTTTTGAACTGTTCATTCCAGACACCAGCAAGGATAAGAACACCAAAGTATGCATGTAAATGAGTTTGGTCCATCTCTCCAAAAATACCCTAGATATTAGTGCAGTCCAGAAATTCATTCTGGACTGCACTAATTTGGAGGTTATTTTTGGAGAGATGGACCAAACTCATTTACATGCATACTTTGGTGTTCTTATCCTTGCTGGTGTTTTCAGATCCAATGGGGAGTCCACAGAATCCCTGTAGGATACAGAAACCGGCAGAGAACTATTCTGTGTAACAATGTCTCTGGAAATCTTCCACATTCCTTCCAGTATTATCCGCTTCGATAACCGAGACACCAGACCAGCTCTGCGGCAGAGACAAGCTAGCTGCAATCAGGTCAGTGTGGGACAAATGGGTGGACCACCTTCCCGTTTTCCAACCCTGGGCCCAACGTTACTGTTGACGAGCAGCTTATGGCATTTAGGGGCCGATACCGTCTAAACCCGCAAAATATGAAATCAAGATCTGGGCTACATATGACGCTGCTTCATCATATGCGTGGAACTTACATGTGTATACGGGGAAGCCAGAAGAAGCCCCTGAGAAGAACCAAGTGAGGCGGGTTGTCCTGGACAAGACACAGGGACTCCGTGGCCACATCACATGCAATAACTTTTTTACTTCGGACAAGCTCCTCAAGACAAAGCTGACAATGGTAGGAACAGTACTAAAAAAAGCCAGAGCTCCCACCTCAGCTGATGAATACACAGAACAGACCAATAAATTCTTCTAAGTTTGTGTTCATGGCCAACACATCCCTAGTCTCCTACGTGCCAAAGAAAGGCAAAAATGTGGTACTCATGAGAACACTGCAAAGGGATGGGAGAATCTGTGGCCAGGAACATCAAAAAACAAATCATAATGGATTACAATGCCACAAAAGGAGGGGTGGACCATTTAGACAAGCCGGTGCCTGGCTACAGCTGTAAAACAACCCTACACTGGCCACATGATTTTCTTCAACATTTTGGCGTACAACGCATTTGTCATCTGGATGGCGTAGCACCCAGAWTGGAGCAGAGGGAAGCTCCAGAAGAGATGGCTATAACTATAGCACCAAGAAGCGGCGCTGCGATGTGTGTGGACACAAGGACAGGAAGACACAGTACACATGCTCCTAGTGCAAGAAATAMATTTCCAACACACAGTAAAATGATCCCTCGGTGTGTAGACCAGCTTTAATTATTTATGTTCAGTGGGGCTCATTTATTGTTTCCATAAAATACAATTTGTCCAGTTCAAAGCAATAAACATCAATAGTGATAAAAACCAATCATTGATATTTGTTCTAGATAAACATGATTTATTCCACCAATGTCTTGATTATAGATTTTTGGTTTGAGAAAAAAAACACATTAGAAAACAAATAGCGGTTATATTGATAAATGTGATCTAGCAGAGGTAAATGTCAATTATTAACCATGTATGCTGTCTATATTGCTTGTAATTGATAAGTCAACATCKAAGTATATTGTTATGGCGGTATTGTTTTAACCCAATAATGTTGCGGGTCCATCAGACATTGGGTGAATAACAAACACACACAGGGGTTAATGGGTCTTTCGATTCTTTGTAATAACTGTTCTCCTGTACACACCTGGGAGACACTGGAGAATTCTGAGCTATGGATGTGTGCGTGTAATTCCAATTCCACTGCAATAACATCAGGAAACAGAAAATCGTTATCTGATGGGCTCTACCATATCCGGCAAAGAAACATTCCATAATCTAGATTTCTGTAAGAGATGCCTATCACAAATGTGGCTCAGCAAACCAAACAGAATCTGAATTCCAATTCTAGTGTACCATCTTAATGAAGTTGCATAACTCCAGCAATGAATGGTTATTGTGCTTTTGGGAACGGTGTAATTCCTAACTTTCGCTGTTCCAAATGTTTTTATTTTTGAAACCAGGCATTGGAATGACCTTCCTTTTGAGTCTCATTTCTCTGCCTGGTTTGTGTTCAATGTTGGATGTTTCCATGCAGGCGCCTGCCACTCTTAGTTGTAATTGGGAGCGGTGCCAGCACAGGTACCTGAAACAGCGAAGAAAAGATGCATAGTCTATCACAAAGTTAACATGGGGCATGTAGCCGTCCACAGGTGTTCTTCAAATGTGTTTAAGAGTTATTAAAACAGTGTTCTTTTGATCACTGAATTGGTGCTGGACATACCTGTTCGGTTCTCTGTGCGATGGTCCAACATCAACCAACAGGAAAGCTTGAATCAGCAATAGTTCCAGAAGACTGCTCTTTTAGAGCTCATCCTGAAACAAGAAAATATAAATTAATGTCCTGCCATTTCTTTGATTTTGTATTACAGAAAGTTGATAACCCAACCCGCCAGTTTCCCTTGAAAATAAGTCAATGGTCCGATTTGATTTTCTCGCTCCCATTCACTTTCCAGTTTTGTTGTTAGGACATGGCTGGTCTTCCGAGTTGTCTCCATTTGTGAGTCGGCATGCTTGTGACAAGATGAGCTTTGACTACACCACTTACTAAAAATAGAAAATTAAATCCATGGTACACAAAAACAAAGATACCTTAGGAATATTGCACCTAGTAAAATAAACTAATTTACCATACTTTTAAGTTGAAGGGAAAAAAAGGTCTCCGGCAAAGGTGATCTCCTCGTGATTCTGCACATTGTTGACAAGTTACCTGTTGACCCTTAACCTAGGTTTAGTGGCAAAGTCATCTTTTATCAAGCGAAATATAACTCCTTAAGTTGCTGATATCAATTTGGTTGACGAAATATGACAATTTAAATTGAACGCCATTGTTTCATTTCACTTCCTGGTGCACCCAGTGGCTCGCACACCAACTATTTGAGAAGACCAATTTACGGGTATGAAATTAATTTCACAGACGAGAAACAAAAAGGTTTGCTTTGCTTACCAGCTGTTGACACTATCAGTCGTGTTGAAAAGACTCTTGCGTTTGGTTGTTGGGGTCTTTCTTTGGTTAGGTCGTTGCAAGCCACCATTGTTTGGCTCTATGGTGAAGGATCCATATCCACAGAGAAAACTACACCGAYGAAGAGTTTGGAAAGTGACATTTGCTTTGTTCTCAGACAACCGGTTGGTTGACTAAAAGTACAGGACTGTTAAGTGTTATCTACAAGCTTCACAGTTAACTGCATCTCAACTGATCTCTAGTGGACAGAACTTGTAGATGTGCGCTGAGATATGGGTGTACATTCATGTCAGTTTCTGAACATCCATTAGCGTTGCGAAAGGTCTTTGGTTAAAAACTTTATTAGTGTATGAAAGCCATATCCAAGACTATAGCAGGACATAACAGCACTAAATGTACAAAAACTAAACACTCATCACTTGGCAATGGTATCACATGGGCCGGGGAAATATAAAACAAGTAATTTTAACACTTAAAACAAAAAGAAATTGACAGGCTGAGGATAAACAGCTAAAAACCTAAGCTTGTCCACGGAATTTGACATCCTAGTTTTTTCCCCCCTCACTATACAAGTAGTGAATGAGCAGGCGTTGTGTAACGATCGCTCTGATGTCATATTTATCTCAGTATCTGCTGCGGGCAATTCCTCTATCGACTCTGCTGCCGCCGCGGCCACCACGGGGTGCCCCGCGACTTGAGCCACTGTACGCTTCACGGGGGTAGCCTCTCTCGATTGGAGGTGCTGGCCCCCGCTCCTGCTTGCCCATTCGCTCACCACGGCTAGGAGGGTATGGTTCACTCCGACTGCTGGGGTAACTTTCACGACTGCCATAGCCATCCCGGGAACTGCTTCCATAGTCGTCATAGCGACTGCTTCCGCCACTGCCATTGTAGGATGGTTGGGGGCCCCTTGAGGGTGGGGCGCTGCGTGAGTTACCTGCAGGGTCAATGGGTCAGGTAATTGGCAAGTTGCACTTCACACACTTTGCTGAATTGTTATGAGCCAATCTTTTCCGTGAGTATTTCTTAATGACAATCAATAGCAACTACACGTTTAAATCTCCAATACGCTAGGGATCTGAACAAAAAGGTACACTGAACATTTAGGTGCTTTGGCAGATTATTTATCCAAGCTTGGCAGAACATAAAATACGCAATGAAACCCCTTTCGGCATGCCATGTTTTGTTGAGTAGCTGTTTTTTTTCCTTTTAGAATTCCAGTTGTTCGAGTCGCACATTGGTCACACGTGTTTTTCAGTGAGGTCTTGATGGTTTTGTGAGGGTCGTTTTACCCCCCAAAAACAGACTTATGTGCATGATTCCTTTGTGACACTGTCGAACGAACAACGATTGGTCAAGAAGCTTTGTTGGGCGTTTCCACCGACTCGTGATGCATATACGGTCACCAAATCCCAGGGCCACATTGAGCAGGTTGCGAGACTAGAGCAACTTGATGCCATTACACTTAAGTGGTCAATCTTACCGTAACCATCGTAGGGCTCTCGATAAGAGGCTGCACTAGGGCGCTCCATATAGCTTTTGGGTTCCCGGCCTCCACCATAACCATCACTGGTGAAAGAAATGGTGTAACATTACTTCACATTGATGCCAACGGAAACCTACACAATCTTTAGATTCACAAGTCAACCATACCTGTAGCCCCTTGACATTGACCCATATTCATCGCGGGAACTGGATTGGGGATAATCCCTTGGCGGATAGTCCCGTGGTGTTGGTGCGTAGTCCCTTGTATCCCTGGAACTCACATATTCCCGGCTAGAATAGCTGCCAAATGGGAAAACATGTCACATGTGTAAACAAGCAATGTGACATTTCTAAAGAAGTTTCATTCAGAATGTGTAACCAACCACAAATGGGTAGTGAGAGATTTGTTGCACGGGAACACCCACCTGTCCTTTGTGCTGTAATATTCATCTCTTGGTGATGGGTAATCATCCCTTCTGGACATTGAGTCTCTGCGGGGAGGGGGTGGGCCATAGGGGTCCCTGTCCCTTGACATGGAAGCTAAAGAAAACAAGATCCCATGTAATCATCATAAGTCTTTGTGGCACTACATGCTTAGTCAGTCCTCAGTGATAAAGTCGAGAGGTCCTCACACTTACGTCTGCCCATCGGAGAAGGAGCATGTCTCTTGGGTGGGGGGCCTCCATTACGAATCGGAGGACCCCTTTTCAGTGGTGGGGGGCCTCTGGACGAAATCCCTTTGAAAAAGGGTTCTACAATCCCTACGTTATCATAGTAGTCTTTCGGCAGACAAGAAATGCAAATATTAATGGCAAGCTCAGAACTCACAAAACAAATCCAGTTTCATAGCCTACATACTTATTTAGATGGTTTTACAATAAGACTTTGCATAAATGCCCAACACCACAACCCCTGTGAGTACTTCTGTAAAGGTACCTCTGGATGGTGGACCCCTCATTGGTGCTCCTCTAGATCCTCTAGGACCTCTAGGGGGACCGCGGCCACGCATGGGGGGTGGGCCGCGTCTGCCTGCTGACTCAAACTGAGGTTTTGTTGCTTGTTCAACCTTAATTGGCTTACCATCAAGTGACTGAGGAGTAAATAGATTATAACGTTAATTTTACAAATGTATACAATCTACATAAGTTGGGGTCGTTTGAAGAAAAAAACAGTGCACAACCGTTTACCTTCCCATTCATTTCACGCGCAGCATCCTTTGCATCTGCCGGACTCTCAAAGGTCACAAAAGCAAAACCTCTTGATTTGTTCGTTTCACGGTCTTTCATCAACAGAACTGGAAAGGAAAAATATCTACTTAGTGCTCACACAGGAACTGTACTAGGTTACAAAATATTAATCTGAACTGATACTCAGAACTTTTTAGGTATTGTGCGTTTTTTTTTATAGGTATTGTGCGTTTTTCCGAACCTATTGCTCATCAAAACCATTTGGTTATTAATTTACTTTTTCACACTTTACTTAATCATAACAGTTTATCCATCAAAGGAATCAAGACATTTCAACTTGGTACTACTGAATCTGTCCTCATACATAAGTATTAGCCATGCTTGGGCAATCCATTTAGAATGATTTAGTTATCCAATGCATTTATTTTTACCTTCTACTATTCTGCCATATTTGCTGAAATACTTCTCAAGGGCCTTCTCGTTGGTTTCAGTGTCCAGGCCACCGATGAAGAGTTTCCCTGGTCGGTCAGCCTCTGCCATATTTGGGTCGGTTTAAGCTATTAATAAGAGAATAGTCATTATTCCATGGAGACACCAGATCAACGTTTGTGAAACAAATTAGCATGTTTGGACTAGGGCATATTTGAGAAAACAACTTGTCCTGACCTCGGTTTCGAAACATGCAGGTAGCCATCTTGGCTAGCATTATATTAAATTCAAATATACGCGGTGGCTAACTGTTGGAAGTATGCCACGTTTACCAACAACGGCATTGTACACTAGAATGGTGCGTTTTAACAGCACAAAATGGCGTCAAAGGGGGAATGAATGACAAGCTAACTAGCATTTCCAAACATTTGTGGCTACTCCTTCCAGTTAAGATGGCTTACTTGTTTGGAAGCTACGTTACAAACTAACTAGTTAGTTTACAATWAAATAACCAAGTGGGGGCATTGTCAGTTCAAGTGCATTATTAGTAAATTAACAATAAAATAAAAAAAGACGAAACTGTGGATTCATTCAACAAAGCTCAAAATGGCGACTGGTTGGCTAGCTGTTGGTCGATAAAACAAACGTGCGTGCATAAATGTATCGTTGAACGGATTTTTATAAAACATTAAAGTGCGTTGGCTCTTTAATATCTGCAAAACAGACAAGCCATTGTGCACAAATGTGAGCAGTGTCTAACACCTACCTTTTAAAATTTCACGACACGCTCGAAGCCTCCTCCAGGAAAATACGAAACGACGAAGGTAAACGTATACTGATCACGTGGTATCACGCATCCGGAAGTAGTTGCCAACCTTTTTATTTATTTATTTGTTAAATTTATTCAAACATTTTCACAATCAAATTGCCACCTTTTATATACAAAAAAACACTTGCTCTAATTAACAGACCGAGCAACTAGAAAAATCACGAATAAATAATATAACATAAAATTAAACAAAGAAGTAAACAAAACAAAGACAACGTTTTCTAACCAGGGGCCTGTTGCACAAAACTAGGATAAGGGATTAAGCCAGGATATCTTGGTGATCCTGGCTCAATTGATCCGTAATCCGGTTGCACTAAAGATGGATAGGGGGCAGGAGGATATGTTATGGTATAAATTACCATGGAGATTTATTCTGTGGAGCTAGCCTGCTCCAGACCAGGCTAAATTCCAGGATCTATTTAATCTCATCCCTAATGTCAGTCAGCAGTCACCACAAATGGAAACCAACAGTTATTTCACTGCTCACTATACATTGTTATCACATATAACTAGACCCACTGTTATTATTTAAACGTTTGTGATCATTAATTTCAATGATTTTGGATAAAAAATGATTTTTAGATGATGTTGCTATCATTAGATAATTTACAGTTTCCCATAGACTATAAGGCTATATATAAAATGATAGAATATTAGGGCCACAGAGGGGAAAAAAACACAAGTCATAATATTGTAACCAGTTGTTTTAAAGGAGGACAGTTGTTAAAATGACAGATGTGGGGCATTTCGTGAAATTGTACTTCAGTATGGTTTCATAAACAAATACATGCTGATGTGCCAGAATATTAAGTATCACATTGTCATAAGTATCAAAACAATATGTAGCTTTTCTGCAGAAAGAACCAGCCTCATAAATTTATGACTTTATCCTTTTTCTTCAGTGTGGCCCTAGTACTCTGTCATATAAACAAATACACATTCCATATGAATATAAAAAACACAATGTGTAACATTATGTTCCTTTATGAATAAGGACAAAACAAAGCAGGTAAACCATCAGCTCCTTTCGAAACTGAAGTCACAGTGACTCTACAAGATGGAAAGCACAGAATCCAAGCATATTATACAAAATGATACATACACATTCAAAGGTCTGTATATAACAACCCCTGCATGTCTGCACACTAAAATAAATGCAGGACAAATCCATACACATCAACTGAACAGACAAATGAATGGATGCAGTAGCCTCCCTGCAGCCTTGTATTACACACAGTATACCGCACAAACATCATAAGAGGCCAAATTCGTCAAAAAACGAACCCAAAAAAACCCAAATTCCTCTGCCACCGCAGGACATATTTAACCAAAATTGAAAGCACACATACTAACTAAAATAATTCAACACATATTGGTCCCTCAGCAGCCGACCACTGTCGTCATCAGGGAAGATTGCCGGATTGTCCCAGTCCATGGCTGGTGGCACTCTGGGGGCCCTCTCCTTCCTCAGGCAGGCCACATTGTGGAGGGACAGCACAAGCCACAGTAATATCACATGCCCTAACAGGGCTGACCCTTAATTTGTGAAGGCAGTGAAAGCGTGCCTTCAGGAGGCCAAAGGTCATTTCAACTCTGGCCCTGGTCCTGGCATGGGCATGGTTGTAGGCCTGCTGTGCTTCCTGGGGGTCTGTGAAAGGTGTCAGGAGAAAAGGCTGGCAGCCATACCCCCTGTCTCCCAGCAAACACACAGAGAATTCACCTGTCAACACAAAATCTCATCATTACTACCTCATAAACACAGTGATATTCTTGACACAGCCATGATGGTTATAAATAGGGGTTGTGTGGCTTACCTTGTGATAGGCACTGATAGATTTCAGAGGCCCGAAAGATTCTGGAGTCATGGACTGAGCCAGGCCATTTTGCCACAACATTGCTGATCACACAGTCAGCATTGCAGACCATCTGAAATCATAAGATGAGGAATATTACACCAATCAATGCACATCACTGGCAATGCAGAGTGTTCGTCAATGGACAATATCAAAAAGTTATGTTCACCTGAACATTAATGCTGTGAAAGGATTTCCTATTCACAAAATCGGCCTCATGGGCACCTGAGGGGGCTTTTATCCTTATGTGTGTGCAGTCCACTGCACCAATGACATTGGGGAAACCTGTCACACAAAGTAATGAGTATCCTACTATGTGTTAACAGTTGTCCTGTAATTTGTAGATCCTCTTACCTGCAATCCTATAGAACTCCTCTTTGATGTCACAGAGTCTTCTGTGGCCAGGGAAGGAGATGAAGACATCTGCTAATGCTTTGATAGCCAGACACACACTCCTTATTGTGCGGCAAAATTGTGGCCTTGTTCAGCTGTTCTGCATCCCCACTGAGTACAGGAAGGCTCCACTAGCAAAAAAGCGGCAAGGCCACACAAACCATTTGCTCCACACTCAGTGCATGGCTCCGTGCAGTGCGGTGCTTAATCCTGGGACCAGTAGTCTGCATAGATAACCTGATGCCATCTGCAGAAAACCTGTATCTTTCATATAGATGGTCATCAGGAAGGCCAGTGGGTCCAACCGGTCCCTGAAGACCCTTCTCGCCTGAAGGCTCCCTCAGCACAAGTGCTTCTTCATCCACCACATCTCGCACGAATGGGCATGCCATTGTCAGAGCAGAAAGGAACACGCAATTTTGGGCCTTCATATAGGCTAGTGGCCACACCTGGTGCTGGGGGGTGGGGCAAAAGAGGGCGATGCCTTATAACGATGACTTGGTTGTACTGATTGCTGGGAAAATAAAAAAACCTTAGAAAGATGCCACCGTCCTGTGTGCTCACAATAAGAGCTCATATGTCATGGCTCACTTGACTTTACGAGAATATTACCTAATTTTTATTTTGAGCTGTGTCATCTTCTTGGACTGGGGAGGAAAGAAAAAATAATGATTAATACATTTGTTGTTACAGTTAGCATACAGTTTACATTGAAGGCATATCTCACCTCCCTCTCAAGTTTTTTTATTTCAAGGTCCATTTCCTAATTGTCCTCTTTTTTATTTCGGACTTCCAGTGCAAGATTTTCCATCTTTTTCTTCTTGTACTGAATGTCTAGTGTATCTGAGTGCTTCATCGTGCTCTTAAGTTCATTTGGCGCCGGAGGTGTTGCCATACACTTTCTGATAGCTTGTGAGCTCTGTGAACACAATACAATTACGCAGCTGGAATTTGCAGGATGTGGTGTCCTTTTATTAATACGCACTATGTTGCCAGGCTGGTTTTCCCACTGTATAACATCTGGGTCCTGTAAAAGAAATTAGATTTTTTGATTTTGATGAGGACTCCTCACCATTGTAGAGTAAGATAGTACTTTCACAGTCTTAACATGATACCTCATGCCTTCTGGAATCCGAAGAGATGGTCTCCTCCTCATCATCGTCTCCATCATGTGCTGTTGCTGCTGCACTGGGGCCTCACCCTATCACATTTAATCGGATTCATATATTGAAGCTAGTAGACAAGACATGCCAGGCCTACAGTATGCCTTTGATGGAGTACTCACTGGATCAGCATCGTCTGGTGCTTGTGCTGGTGGCTCTAACAGGAACACAGTGCTGCCAGACACTGCAAGGCAATAGGTAAACCAAAGTCAGACAGTCCAAATTGATTCAATATGAATGTGGTTGTATCCCATGTAGAGATGGAAGGACATACCTTGAATGAAGCGGTGCATCTTGGGAGGAACCTATGCTCGTCTCTTTCCCCCCAGGGATCCCCTCTAAGACGGGCCTGCCTTTATTTAGCTCCAAGGCCATGTCCTCTGCTGGGGTAAGGTCAGCCTTTGGTGACCCACCACCCGTGCCTTGTCTGTGGGTATTCTTTTTCACTGCTAAAACAGTACAGACAATGTGTGAGCAGGCACCTTCTGGGTACAATATATGCTTGTGCTTTTTAAAATTTAGTTAGGGACCATAGCATTCTGCAGAATGTTCTTGTATTTGATTTTGACCTGCTGCCATGTCCGTTTTGGCCCGTTCATGTTTAATCCCACACACACACACACACACACACACACACACACACACACACACACACACACACACACACACACACACACACACACACACACACACACACACACACACACACACACACACACACACACACACACACACACACACACACACACACACACACACACACACACACACACACACACACACACTGACACACTGCAAAAAATTACTTGGTATTTTTGTCTTGTTTTCAGTAAAAATACAAAAAAATTTATCATAGCTTTATTAACAGTGTGATGGAGTTACTTTACACAATTTCACTCATATCTGCAGTGCATTTCAATTAAAAATGTAACCGTTTCATAATTACAGTACAACTGCATTTTTGGAGATGTGAATTAAATATTTGAATTGTAATTGTGATGTTTCAGCGGAGCGGTGAGTGTGTAATTGTGCACTACTTACGCATTCAGGCGGTCTGCAATACTTTGCCACGCTTTTTCTCTTTGCTTTATCACTGTGGCGGTGTTGCCTTTCTTCTTAATTATATCTTTTACCTCCTCGTATGCCTCCATGAGGATTTGTGCTTCCGACGGGGAAAAGTACGCGGCTCTAGTTGCCATGGTAAATCAGTTAATCTGTGATCTGTGGCGGGGTCTATTTGAGTGAGCCGTGAGCGCGCACCTATCCAGGATTGGTTTCACCTGGCTTAATGAATCCGTGTCTGCTCATCCTGGCTTGGTCTTTGTGCAACCAATTAAGCCTGGACGCACATGTTTTGGCTTCATTGAGCTCAGCTGAGTCATTTATCCCGGATGTCTTAATTCTACTTTTGTGCAACAGGCCCCAGGGATCAAATTAATTTGTATTTGTCACATGCGCCGAATAGAACAGATGACCTTACAGACCTTACAGTGAAATGTTTACTTAAGCCCTTACCAACAATGCTTTAATACGTTTAAGAAAAACCGCTATAGAGTCAATGTGCGGGGGCACCGGTTAGTTGAGGTAAGTGAGGTAATTATGTACATGTAGGTAGAGTTAAAGTGACTATGCGTAGATTATAAACAGAGAGTAGCAGCAGCGTAAAAGAGGGGTCTGGGTAGCCCTTTGATTAGCTGCTCAGGAGTCTTATGGCTTGGGGTTAGAGCTGTTAAGAAGTCTTTTGGTCCTCGACTTGGCACTCTGGTACCGCTTGCCGTGGAGTAGCATCGGAGTACAAAAGTTATTATAAAAACATAGGGCTTGTTTAGAATTAACTAAATTCAAAGACTTCATGTACAATGTAACCTCATTCAAAAATACTACAAAATGAGGGGTAGATTTTAAGAAACAACATTTGTGTTTGAAATATGTTTCCATAATAATACAATTATTGTAAATAAATGCAACATTTCTATCCTACATTAGGAAACCAAATCTGGCATTGTTATAAATTAAAGTGGGTTTAATAAGATTATTATATGTAAACCATATTGAAATGCATCCCAACAGGTTTTAGTGAGTTGACATGTGAAGAAAACATGTTCTGATGTTTTTCGTGTGGCTCAGTTGGTGCATGCATGTCGCTTGCAATGCCAGAATTGTGGGTTTAAGTCCCAAGGGGGTCTACTACAGAGAAGAAGAAATAAGTATGACATGTATGCGCTCACTACTGCAAGTCACTCTGGATAAGAGTGTCTGCTAAATGACGACAATGTAGAATAGCAGAGTTACAAAAAAGACAGTGGTCAAGGTTAAATATGTGTCTTAAGAAATCATTACATGGGTAAATGTCATTCAATGTTTTGAGATGAACAGAATTTATTTAGCTTTAGGTGATAAACGAAAAGAAAGGTATCTGGTTGTTATTATGACTATATAAATCCTAGTGAAATCTTGTCATATATATTTCCGTTTCAAAGTTGAAGAGAAACACTCAGAAGTAAGAGTAGTTCTTAAGAAATTGCTATTGCATTTTATCTGAGAATTGACATCCATCTATAATTTGTGGAATTGCCTTAACTTCACGCCACTTCGATACAGTTCAGACCAGAAGTGATTTTCGTAGCAGGTTAGGATAGCATTTTCGATAACCTCCTAGCCCTTTTCCTAACGATAACAATTTTAAATGTCAACTTCAATGTGGTAGTGCCGTCCCAAGGACCCCAGATAGTAAGGATCCAGAAACAACCACGGCCTGCTGTTTTTTTATGTGCATGTCATGTTTTCTCTATCTAATGGGATATTCAGCATACTTTCTAAATAAGACATACAAATATAGAACATTGAAAGCATGGAAGAAGAAGAATTYAGGTAGTTTGCTAAATTTCAAATTACATGATGTTACCGAGAAGACCAATGATGTATAAAATAACAGAGAAGACAAGAGTCTGGAAGAACATGCACTGAGGCCTGAGTGTCATCAGCAGGATCCAGGCATGTTACATGTGAAGAAAGTGGACTGTGTTGCTTTTACAGCAATGATGGTAAACAGCACAGCGCAAAATGTAAAATATGTCAAGAAAGATTGACATCATTGTTTCTGCAGCTGAGGTATTTCTATGATTAGAAGATGTAACATCTGAGGCGCTACATGGATTAATGAATAGTGCGGTCCCACCCTYTCAGGTCCCACCCACCCTGTAGTGGAATTAACTTTTCTAGTGATTTCTTTCTTCACCGCCGTCCAGTTGGAGACGATAATACACGTTTTGCGTGTAGTTCGCCAATAAAACCAAAGAAGAAGAGTCTGAAAAACGACCAATCAAACGTATCGCCCCTCCCTCTTCCTCACGACAATCACACAAACGACGTGTTGGACGCTAACTAGCTAGCTATCTAAACTCAACTGGCCGTCTTCGTAGTGGCTGACAAGTTGGCTAGCTAACGTCACTTCTCCTTGCAGAATTAAAAACGAAACTACACATCAGGTGAATTTAAGTTTGCAACAAAACCGGGACAATGAAGACGCGGATAGACATGGATTTTGTACTTGTGTTCACGTTAGTTGCCTTCAGTACTTGTTCAGGATTCTACCTTCCGGGTTTAGCCCCAGTGAGCTTTTGTGAAGACGATAAAGGAGGTGATGATTGTCAGGTAAATTAACACGGATGGTGGTTTTCTTTGAAATATTAATGTTTTCAGATTGAAGTTTATAAATGTTCCATTTGTACTTTATCTCCTTCCTACTGGGCTAGCTAGCTAGGTGGTTAGTTAGTTGCTAACGTTAGCTACATGCTAACTAGTCAAGTGACACCAGGAGTAAGTTATTATTGTAACTAACGTTAGCTGAGAATTCAACTCCACGATACAATGGAGTTAAGTGGTGATGAGTTGGAAATACTACGGATTGCAGCAGCCCAAAAAATAACGCATTTGCACAGGACAAACATAGTTAGGTACAACAAGGTATGCATTAAATAATTGACATGTTTACCGTCTCGATGTAAGTTAGTCGGAGGTACACTCGGCCAAAACGCATCGCCACACAGATGTGGCGTTCTCAGCTATTATTATTACCGGTCATAAGCTAAACTATCAAAACGTTAACGTAACAAGGGGGGGTACGTGCTCACCCCCCTTCCGTACTCCCTGTGCACCCATGACTGCGTGGCCACGCAAGTCGCCAACTCGATCATCAAGTTTGCTTATGACACAGTGCTAGGCCTGATTGCCACCACTGGAGTGGTGCCAGGAAAATAACCTCTCCCTAAACATCAACCAAATGAAGGTGCTGATAGTGGACTACAGTAGACAGCAARGAGAGCACGCCCCCATCCACAAAGAGAGCACGCCCCCATGGAGAGGGTCAAACGCCTCAAGTTCCTCAGCGTGCACATCACTTACAACCTGAAATGTTCCCTTCACACAGACAGCGTGGTGAAGGTGCAACAGCTCCTCTTCAACCTCAGAAGGCTGAAGAAATATGGCTTGGCCCTTAAGACCCTCATGAACTTCTACAGATGCACCATTGAGGGCATCCTGTTGGACTGTATCACCGCCTGGCATGGCAATTGCACCGCCCACAACTACAGGGCTCTCCAGAGGGTGGTGCGGTCACACATCACCGGGGGCACACTGCCTGCCCTTTAGGACATCTACAGCACCCAGTGTCACAGGAAGGTCAAGAAGATCATCAAGGACCTCAGCCACCCGAGCCACGGCCTGTTCATCCCGCTGCCATCTAGGAGACAGTACAGTTGCATCAAAGCTGGGACAGAGAGACTGAGAAACAGCTTCAATCTCCAGGCCATCAGACAGTCACCACTAGCCGGCCTCTGCCCAGTAGCCTGCCCTGAACTTCAGTCACYTTTATAGCCGGCTAACACCMGGTACTCTACCCTGCTGCCCTATGTACATAGTAATAACACTGGTCACTTTAATAGTTTTTACATGCCGGTTTAACCACTTTATATGTATATACTGTATTCTAGTCATGGCTCATCCTATATAACTACTCGCTTGTACACGCCTTTTCTATTCATATATCTTTACACACCACAGTATGTACTGGTATGTGTACACACACACACACACACACCCACACAAACAAACACACACACACCATAATATAATATATTATAGTCGGACAACAAGTATTTGATAACACTGCCGATTTTGCAGGTTTTCCTACTTACAAAGCATGTAGAGGTCTGTAATTTTTTCATAGGTACACTTCAACTGTGAGAGACGGAATACTAAAAAAAAAAATCCAGAAAATCACATTTGTATGATTTTTAGTAATTAATTTGCATGACATAAGTATTTGATACATCAGAAAAGCAGAACTTAATATTTGGTACAGAAACCTTGTTTGCAATTACAGAGATCATACGTTTCCTGTAGTTCTTGACCAGGTTTGCACACACTGCAGCAGGGATTTTTGGCCCACTCCTCCATACAGACCTTCTCCAGATCCTCAGGTTGTGGGGCTGTCGCTGGGCAATACGGACTTTCAGCTCCCCTCAAAGATATTTCTATTGGGTTCAGGTCTGGAGACTGACTAGGCCACTGCCGGACCTTGAGATGGTTCTTACGGAGCCACTCCTTAGTTGCCCTGGCTGTGTGTTTCGGGCCGTTGTCATGCTGGAAGACCCAGCCACGACCCATCTTCAATGCTCTTACTGAGGGAAGGAGGTTGTTGGCCAAGATCTCGCGATACATGCCCCATCCATCCTCCCCTCAATACGGTGCAGTCGTCCTGTCCCCTTTGCAGAAAAGCATCCCCAAAGAATGATGTTTCCACCTCCATGCTTCACGGGTGGGATGGTGTTCTTTGGGTTGTACTCATCCTTCTTCTTCTCCAAACACGGCGAGTGGAGTTTAGATCAAAAAGCTCTATTTTTGTCCATCAGACAACATGACCTTCTCCCATTCCTCCTCTGGATCATCCAGATGGTCATTGGCAAACTTCAGCGGGCCTGGACATGCGCTGGCTTGAGCAGGGGGACCTTGCATGCGCTGCAGGATTTAAACCATGACGCGCGTAGTGTGTTACTAATGGTTTTCTTTGAGACTGTGGCCCCAGTTCTCTTCAGGTCATTGACCAGGTCCTGCCGTGTAGTTCTGGGCTGATCCCTCACCTTCCTCATGATCATTGATGCCCCACGAGGTGAGATCTTGCATGGAGCCCCAGACTGAGGGTGATTGACCGTCATCTTGAACTTCTTCTATTTTCTAATAATTGCGCCAACAGTTGTTGTCTTCTCACCAAGATGCTTGCCTATTGTCCTGTAGCCCATCCCAGCCTTGTGCAGTCTACAATTTTATCCCTGATGTCCTTACACAGCTCTCTGGTCTTGGCCATTGTGGAGCGGTTGGAGTCTGTTTGATTGAGTGTGTGGACAGGTGTCTTTTTATACAGGTAACGAGTTCAAACGGGTGCAGTTAATACAGGTAATGAGTGGAGAACAGGAGGGCTTCTTAAAGAAAAACGAACAGGTCTGTGAGAGCCGGAATTCTTACTGGTTGGTAGGTGATCAAATACTTATGTCATGCAATAAATGCAAATTAATTACTTAAAAATCATTGTGATTTTCTGGATTTTTGTTTTAGATTCCGTCTCTCACAGTGAAGTGTAACTATGAAAAATTACAGACCTCTACATGCTTTGTAAGTAGGAAAACCTGCAAAATCGGCAGTGTATCAAATACTTGTTCTCTCCCACTGTATATATATTCCGGTCCCTGCGCTTGCTCGTTCTGACATTTTGTTGTTTTTATGAATTGGTATTACTGCCCCGTTGGAACAACACAAGCGTTTCACTTCACCTGCAATAACATCTGTGTACACGACCAATATACTGTAGCGACCCGCACAGACAGCTGTGTGTTATGTGTTAGGCTAGGAGGTGGTTGTGTTGTACTGACCAGTACCCGGTGTTCGCGGGGTCCGACATGGCAATCAACCTGCTATCTGCCAATCACGGGATGCCTGGAATGTTCTGATGCCGGGCATCCTGGTGGTTGGCGGAGTGGCGTGGAGGGGGTTGGGCAGGGGGGTGGAGCATTGGAAGTTAAGACCAGGTTCAGCCTTTGTTCTCTCTCTCTTACATCTGGGCTTCACAAGAGAAGGTCACGATTGGCTTGTGGGTTATCTGTCATCTATTTGGCGTGTGCTACGGCCCAAACAGTAGCCTGTGTAAAGTTGTGTATAAACCGTCAATTCGCAAACTCAAGCCTCTGTCTGGACAATTGTTCATTTATGATCTAGTCAGGTCATTACATTGGTGTCAGAAGTAAAAAACGTTGATACAAGTTAGCCAGCTAGCTAGCTGACTTATGTGGCTAGCTACCGTAGGTGAGAACGGCGATTGAAAATGCTTCGAGGGAATCCGAAAGTGGAGGTAGGGACTATTATGGCCAAGGAGGTGCGTGTGAATGGACGTCGGGGGTTCTGTCTGAGGAGATCGCCAGGGCGTCGGAGCGCAGAGGCCGCTTGAGGGAGGACGTTAGACGATGGCGGCTGAAGCGGGCATGAGTGCTTCGTCGACTGTATTTCGCGCGGATTCTGGTGGGCGGACCGAAGTGGTGACGTCGACGCGGCGTGACGAGGAATCTGGGGCTCAGGATGTAAACAAACATGGCGGCGCCCAGTTCCCGGCTGCGTCCCGTATCTGTTAAGACCCCGAAGTATTCCGGTAAGGCGGATTGGGAAGCTTTTCATGCTCAGTTTGAACTGTTAGCTCCATTTTAGGGGGTGGTCGGATGAAGAAAGGGCACTGCAGTTGGCTTTTGCCTCACGGATGAAGCTCTGGCCTGTTTGATATTGATTAGCCCGAGGACAGGCATGATTATGGTGCTTTAGTGGAGCACTGAGGCGCTATGGACAGGTGTGTACAGCCCGGGCTACTGCGCTCCGAACTGAGTAATAGACGCAGGCAGCCTGGAGAGCCTCTACGGGTGCTAGCTAATGACATTGAGAGCCTCTCTCGGCGGGCATATGCTCACATGCCCCCCTCCGTGCAGAGCGAGCTAGCACGGGACCAGTTCATACAGGCGCTCTCTCTCTACGGAGCTGCGCATACAGACCCAGCTGGCTCATCCTGAGTCATTGCAGACAGCCTTGGAGATGGCTTTTGAGAGGGAGCTGGTGTGGGCTGGGGCTTCAGCTGGGGCTTTGGTGGGGGTGCAGGGAGACACACCCTCTGTGCGAGCTGGGGGCAGAGCAGCCCGGGCCGGAAAAGCCTGCTTGGTGGCCGAAATGACAAAACTCATTCGTGCTGTGTCGCTACAGGCGGCACGAAACACACGCCCTGGTCCCAGGGTCTGCTGGGGTTGTGGCCAGCCAGGCCATCTGCGCCAGATTGCCCCATGTCCCCCAGAGCTCAGGGAAACGGCTCGGGTCCGCATAGACCGGGTAGTGCGGACCCCTGGCTTTCTATCCCAACCACCATCATCTTCAGGAGGAGCCCACCGGCACGACGGGGAAGCAAGGCTCCACTTCCCCCAGAAGCAGACGAGGGCAAGCGGATGGAGCCTGTTGTTGTGGTGGGCCGACCTGTGTTGGGGACTTTTGTCATGTCCCTGTCACTGTGGAGGGGGTGCCCTGCTCCGCCCTGGTGGACACTGGGTCCACAGTACCCTGGTGAGGCCAGATATTGTGCCAGGTTGGACTCAGGTGTGAGCCTACAACTGTGCAGCTCCGCACAGTCACAGGTGAGCTGGCACCCATGAAAGGGAAGGGAATAATGACTCTGACAGTAGGGGGCAGGACTGTGCGTCATCCTGTGTGGGTGGCGGCTGTGCAGGACCCTTGTATCCTGGGGTTGGACTTCTTAGGAGCACAGGCTGCCAGTTAGACCTAAATAGGGGCACACTGAGCTTCCAGGGAGGGACGGAAGTCACCATGGCCCCCCCTAATGTCACATTCACTCAACCCAACAAACCCTTACTCCAACAGTTAAAGCAGCAGAGACTCATGGCTGCGCCCCTCCCCCACAGCTGTGTGTGACTTTTCCCCAGTCCCCCTGTCACCTACGGCGGTGTGTTACATTCCCCCAGCTACCTCCATGACACAGCCCTCTGTGAGCCCGGGCGCACCCCCCAGCCAGCTACCCCAGATGGGGAGGAGAGGACACTGTCTGCAGTGAGGGAGATATGGGGAGGAACTGTGTTGGTCTTGACCCCGAGCAGCAGGAACGGTTGTGGCAGTTGCTGTTTGAATTCAGAGACAGCTTTGCGTTGAGTGAGGAAGAGGTGGGTCAGACTCATCTGGTGCAGCATGAGATCGACACAGGTGATGCTCGACCCATCAAGATGCGTCCCCGCCGTATCCCGCTGGCACGCCAGGAGCGCCCAGACAAGCTGTGTTGGAGATGCAGCGGGCAGACTTCATTGAGCCCTCAGACAGCCCCTGGGCGGCGCCAGTCGTCATGGTTCCGAAGGAAGGGCAAGCTGAGGTTCTGTGCGGACTACAGGCGGCTGAATGAGGTAACCAGGAAGGACTCATACCCCATACCACGTATCGATGAGTCGCTGGACCTGGTTAGGGGGTCCTCCTGTTCTCCTCACTAGACCTCGCAGTGGGTACTGGCAGTGCCCCTCTCCCCAGAGGCCAGGCCCAAAACTGCATTCTCCACTAACAGAGGCACATGGCAGTTCAAGGTCCTGTGCTTTGGCCTGTGCAACGCTCCAGCTACTTTTGAGCGTTGATGGACAGGGTGCTGGATGGCATCCCCCGACAGCAGTGTCTGGTATACCTCGATGACATCCTGGCCCATGGCAGCTCCTTCCACGTCAGCCCTGGGGGCGCTACGGCGTGTGCTGGAGAGGGTGGCTGCCGCAGTCTGAAGCTCCACCCCGAGAAGTGCCACTTCATGAGGGGCTCTCTTTCATGAGAGAGGTGTCCTTCTTGGGCCACCGAGTGGGAAGGAGGGGATCAGCACCATGGGGGACAAGGTAGGGGCTGTCAGAGACTGGCCCACCCCACCCGACAGCGTCCAGCTGAAGAGCTTCCTGGGCCTGGCCTCGTACTACAGGAGGTTTGTACGGGGCTTCTCAAGCGTTGCTGCTCCACTGAACCGCCTGCTGCCGAAGGACAAGGCTTTCACTTGGACAGTGGAGTGTGAGGAGGCGTTCACACCCTCAAACGTGCACTGATCGAGGCCCCCGTGCTCGCCCCCCCTGACCTCACCTTGCCCTTTATCCTGGACACAGACGCGAGCAATGTGGGCATGGGTGGGGTGCTGGCCCAGGTGGGGCCAGAGGGGAGAAGAGTGGTGGCGTACTTCAGCAAAACATTTGACAAACATGAGCGCCGCTACTGTGTCACCCGGCGGGAGCTCTTGGCTGTTGTGGCTTCCGTCAACACTTCAAGTACTACCTGGGTGGTCTGCCTTTACTGTAAGGACTGACCACTCTGCTCTCAGTGGCTCATGTCTTTCAGAGAGCCAGAGGGGCAGGTGGCACGCTGGTTGGAGGAGCTTCAGCCGTATGACTTCACGGTGGTGCACAGGGCAGGGGCACGCCACTCAACGCCGACGCCATTCCCGTCGGCCCTGTACTGCAGACGGTGCTGCCGCCACTGTGAACGGAGAGAGGGACGGGAGAGAGAGCTGCGGGCAGAGGAGGGTGTCTGTGCCACAGTTGTGCGGCGAGCGGGCCTGTCTGCTGTGAGCTGCAGACTGTCGACTGGCTGAATGGCGGCAGCAGCAGGGACGGGACACAGACCTACAGCCATGCTACAGTGGGTAGAGCGCAGGTGAGGCCACCATGGAAGAGGTGACAGCGCTCTCACTCGCGACCAAAGGGTTGTGGTCGAAGTTGAGAGACTGCGGCTGGCTGATGGCGTGCTACAGCGGGCATGGAAGGAGTCAGCTACGGGAGAGGTGCAGGTGGTGGTCCAAAAGCATTGCGGGAGGCTGTGCTCCAGAGTACTCATGGGGGGGGGGGACTGGACACTTTGGGGTCACAAAAACACTGCGCCGTCTCCGTCAGGGCTTCTACTGGGGGCAGCACAAGAGGGATGTGGAGGACTTTTGTCGCCGCTGTGACAACTGCACAGCGAGAAAGGGCCCCCCAGGCCGCTCTCATGCTCAGCTCCAACAGTTCCCAGTGGGGGCTCCCATGGAGATAGTGGGAGTGGATGTAGTTGGGCCGTTCCCCACCACAGACAGTGGAAACCGCTGGGTGCTCACGGCCATGGACTAATTCACAAAATGGCCCGAGGCCTATGCTCTGCCTCGACCAGGAGGCAGAGACCATCGTCGACGCCCTGACAGCGGGGATGTTCAGCAGGTTTGGAGCTGCAGAGTCCATCCACCAGCGACCAAGGCAGAAACTTTGAGTCCCGTGGTGTCGCCACATGTGGGGAGGGCTGGGTATGCACAAGACCCGCACTACTCCTCTCCATCCTCAAAGTGATGGCCTTGTGGAGCGCTTCAACAAAACGCTTGGACAGCAGCTGGCCATCGTCTCTTCCAACACCAGCGTGACTGGGACAAGCACCTGCCTATGGTCCTCATGGCATGCCGCTCCGCTGTTCAAGACTCCACCTCCTGCACGCCTGCCCTCCTCATGCTGGGGAGAGAGATCCGCACCCTGCGGAGATGGCGTTTGTCGGCCCCTGGATAGCCCTCATGTTCCTCCGGGGCCGGAGTATGGCCGCGGAACTCCAGGACCGCCTGGAGACAGCCCACACCTTCGCCAGAGAGCAGCTGGTGAATGCAGGTGTGAGCAGAAAGGAACTATGACGTGCACAACCCGGGAAGGCACTTTGTGGCTGGGAGCTGGTCTGGGTCTACAGCCCCCTAAGGAAAAAGGCAGATGCCCCAAGTTGGACAGTCACTGGGTGGGACCCTGCAGTGTCCGGAGAGGGTAGGGGAGGTTGTGTACCGGGTGCAGCTTCCTCCCAGGGGGAGAAAGGTGGCACTGCACCGGGACAGGTTAGCCCCATACAGAGGGGCCTCTTCTCCCCAAACCCCAGGAACCCCCACAATTCCCCTCTCTGGCAATGACATTCCCAGGCACCCACCCTCAGGTGCCGCAGACAAGGCTCCAGACAGCCCACTCCCCCTGTCTCCCCCCCTGTGTCACCGCGTGGTTCCCCAGAGCCACGGACTGTATTACCCGTTCCCGCTTCCTTGTCCCCCATATCCCTGCCTTCATCCCCTGGTTCCAGAGGGGCACTCTGCGACCATCACGGCCACGCAGGCAAAGGAGACCTCCGGGTCGCTTCAGAGACTTTGTTGTTCCCTTGGGACGAGGGACTTTGTGGTGGGGGGCTGTGTAGCGACCCGCACAGACAGCTGTGTGTTATGTGTTAGGCTAGGAGGTGGTTGTGTTGTACTGACCAGTACCCGGTGTTCGCGGGGTCCGACATGTCAATCAAACTGCTATCTGCCAATCACGGGAATGCCTGGAATGTTCTGATGCCGGGCATGCCTGGTGGTTGGCGGAGTGGCGTGGAGGGGGGTTGGGCAGGGGGGTGGAGCATTGGAAGTTAAGACCAGGTTCAGCCTTTGTTCTCTCTCTCTTACGTCTGGGCTTCACAAGAGAAGGTCACGATTGGCTTGTGGGTTATCTGTCATCTATTTGGCGTGTGCTACGGCCCAAACAGTAGCCTGTGTAAAGTTGGTTTAATAAACCGTCAATTCGCAAACTCAAGCCTCTGTCTGGACAATTGTTCATTTATGATCTAGTCAGGTCATTACAATACTTTGATTTCATTATTTGAAGTGGGCTATATGATATTTGACTATGTCCCAATTATTGTTCACTAGTTAGAGAACTAGACTTGATTTTTAGTTTGCCAAGATCATTAACTCGTTAGCTAGCAGCTTATGCCCCACGGCTGGCTGCTCAGTGGCTGGCTAGCTAGCTAGAAAAACATGAGTCATGCAATGCTTATCTTTTCATAAGGTTGACGAACAAGTCTGTTCAGATTGGTAATCCGTGCCTGGTTGTAAGTAAGTTACTCTATAGCTAACTAGCAGAGTTTGTAGCTAGAATAATGTTTGGAAAACATATTGTAATTTCTTTAAGTAGAAATGTTAGGCCCCTGTGTGTGTAATGATACAGATTGAAATGGCTAGGAACAATACCAATACTGACAACCCAATAATTATCCATGTCTTCCCTTGTCATTGTACTGTTGCATGCCTATATACAGACCCTCTCTCCTTCCTTACAGACTCTCATCCAGCTATTTGTGAATCGCTTGGACTCAGTAGAATCAGTTCTGCCCTATGAATATGATGTGTAAGTAGTTGCTCTGACTGGCACATACGTCTTTACTTTACCTTATTTTTGTTGGATCATTGCGCATTCATTGTTATCTCTTTTTTTCACAGCTTTGACTTCTGCAAAGATGTTAACGAGAGACGACCGTCTGAGAACCTGGGCCAGGTGCTATTTGGCGAGAGAATTGAGACGTCACCATACAAGGTGGAACTCAATCATCATATATCTTCCTTGGGGGGGTAGTAGATCACCTTTAAATATTGCAGTAATATTTTGGGTTCTATTAATTGTTTGAATAAGTTCTAATCCCTGCTTGATTGAAGTCAACTAACAGCACCTCCCGAGTGGCGCAGCGGGTCTAAAACACTGCATCGCTGTGCTTGAGGCGTCACTACAGACCTGGGTTCGATTCCGACTACTACAGACCTGGGTTCGATCTCCCAGTCACAGCCGGCCGTGACTGGGAGACGCATGAGGCGGTGCACTATTGCCCCAGCGTCGTCCGGGTTAGGGGAGGGTTTAGCCGGCCGGGATTTAATTTCCCATCGCGCTCTGGCAGCTCCTCATGGAGGGCCGGGTGCCTGCAAGCTGATTTCGGTCGCCAGCTGGACGGCGTTTCCTCTGTCACATTGGTGCGGCTGGCTTCCGGGTTAATCGAGCAGTGTGTCAAGAAGCAGTGCGACTTGGCAGGGTTGTGTTTCGGAGGACGCATGGCTCTCGACCTTCGCCTCTCCCGAGTCCGTAGGGGAGTTGCAGCAATGGGGAGAAAATGTGGTTAAAATAATACTTACAGCAATACTGCTACTTGGAGCTATTTTCGCTYACATGTATGGTACGTGTAGTTAATTAATTAGGCTACACATATATTCCTAATTTCCTCTTTCTGCAATTGCTGTAATACCACCCACAGGCAGCCAATCAACCATTTCATTCTAATCTTATCTCCATTGTGCCGATGTCCACAGATTAACCCATCTTTCCCAGTATTATACAATTTTGCTATTTCCTTCTACAATACGAAGGATGTATTGCAAAAGGAAATGGCAAAATGGTATAATACTTTGACAGCGATGTCATAGGAGGACCTTGAACCTCCCTATTTGTAACATTTCTACTGATAGTGCACTAAAAATAAACAATTTACCTAAGAGTATAATGATATTTCCCATCATTGATTTGTGGTTTTTCAGATCCCCTAACAATGCAGTTTGCAGGTCCATCTGCAAACAGCGACTCTTCCTTGCAGGTTTCATTCATAGTCTGATCTACCACTGGGCTTTAATTACCCTAAAGGTCCTCTGGGCTCAGCTTTCAGGTATTGGATTGCATTGTTTTGTGTTGCTAAATCACTCCTGGAAAGACCGGTTAATCACGCTATCTTGTCTGCCCTCTTCTTCCTGTTATACCCAGTAGTTCTTATAAAGTAAAAAAAAATTCTCTCCTCCATTTTCCCTCAGTTCTCATTCAAAAAAGATGTGAAATGCCAGGAATTGTGCACCAAAGCCTATGTGAAGGGCAAACCTGAGGATARGAACATGCTGGACTTCCTCAAGAGAGGAATGCAGTTGAACTACCAGCACCATTGGTGAGCTAATCTTTCTCATGAATAGGTTGAGATAATTGTACATAATTTTTCAGAAACCGTTCCACTTACCCCGCAAGCATAGTAGAGCCTCTTAGCATGACACTAATCCTATACAACGGGTTAACACTGTGTTTTTGCACAGCCTTTGGTTAGACAGATGGATGAACAGGAGACAGATTTGTTTAAACTAAAAACCCTGCAAGTGATTCCCCCCCCCCCAGTGTATTTAGAGTATTTTAATTGGATTTAACAAAATGTGTGTGTGTTCAGGATTGTTGACAACATGCCAGTCACCTGGTGCTATGATGTGGAAGACAGCCAGAAATACTGCAATCCTGGATTCCCCATTGGCTGCCTCGTCACTGCCGATGGCCGGGCTAAAGATGCCTGTGTCATCAATGTGAGCCATACTGTTACGTTGTCTCACATACAGGATGGTTGCCCAATATCAATCTGATAACGCCAGATATTTGAAGCTATGGCAATTGTAGTTCAAGCCAGGCTGTGTTGTGTTATAGTAATATAATAACACCATCATACGTTTAGACCTTGACTGAGACATGCTGTTTTTTGAATAGCTCTAATGATAACCTGTTTTGTACGTGGTTGTGTTTAGTATAAGTATGCACTATGGAATCTGGCGGTAATTGACTGGCATCTTTATCACTTTCAGTCGGAGTTCAACAAGAAGAATACGTTTTACGTCTTCAACCATGTGGCCATCAAAATCACCTACCACAATGGGGAGGGGGAGGGGTGGAGAGGAGCTCGTCTGGTGGCTGCCACACTGGAGCCCAAGAGGTAAGAACTTCAGAAAGGAAATCAGGTGTGTGTGTAAGCAGATGTATTCATTTTTCAATAGCAGCTCTTGAACTTATTGTCTCCGACGCTTCCTTGGGTGTTTATGAATATGCACTGTCCTATATTCATTTTAAAACTGTTTGCCACACGTTTGTTTGATTTGATTGTTGATCAGTGTCATTTCCACATTTCACAAGAGGAGGCCGGAACACCTACTTTTTTTTTTCTAGTGTCAAAGTAGGGCAAACGGACGAGAATATCAGATTCTTCAGGAGAATTCCAACCTACGGCCTCAAACACACACCGACATGCTCTGAATTTAATTCAAATATAAGCGGCAGTACTTAATTCTTCCGCTTGCCCAGATATAAGTGGATTTTTATATTTGTTTGATTGACAGTATCAAAAATGCTGATGCTGAAAAACCGACATGTGAAGGCCTTCCTATGGAGGTTCCTGTAGAGTTTGACAGTGACTTGAAGATCACATACACCTACTCTGTCACCTTCGAGGTATGTTAGACCAATAGAACGATTAACCACAAAATTGATTTGTTTTGCACATGTAAGTACACCATTTTTGAATTTGTGTGGTCCTCAGCATAGTTCATGAAGTATTCTCTTTTACGAATAATACTTTCTTCATTCACAGGAAAACAATGACATCAAGTGGGCCTCCAGATGGGATTACATTTTGGTCTCAATGCCTCACACCAACATCCAGTGGTTCAGGTCTGTTAGGTCTCTCAAGACAGCCCTCATAAGATACTTTTTATTATTATTATTATTATTATTTTTAATTAGGCAAGTCAGTTAAGAACACATTTTTATTTACAATGACGGCCTACCCCGGCCAAATCTTACAGTAGAGAAAATGTGTAACAGGACTTCCCTGAGAAAGCCCTTATATCCTAATAGGCAGACACATGTTCTGTAAACACCAGCCCGAGAAGCTTGTAGGAAGTCAAAACAAAAGGTAGTGACTTTGTTTGCTGCTAATATATCAGTGTTTCACAAAATACAATAATAATCAGTAAGTCCTCTGTCCTTGTACCTCCAGTCTGACGTCAATCACTATCAATAGATATCAGTTTAATCCATAACATACAGCATCAAGTTTAKTGACCATCAACCCACATCTTAAATGTCACAAACAGAACACTGGAACTCGTGTCTAACAGAAACTCCAAATATGCTAAACATTGTGTTGATCGCTCTAAATGTGATAGGAACTTTAGTCATGTTAAATATTCCCATTCCAGTGCTGTTATACAGTAGATTAGAATATGGTGCTCATCTACTGCTGTTAGTCATGTTAATGGTGTATGACTTGTGTTCTTTCCAGCATTATGAACTCTCTGGTCATCGTGCTCTTCCTGTCTGGCATGGTGGCTATGATAATGCTGAGGACTCTGCACAAGGACATCGCCAGGTATAACCAGGTGGACCAGGTAAACCAGATTATTCTATTGTACACAAATGAATCCATCAAGAGTGAATGGGTGAGTCGGACATAGCAGAGGATTTGTCTGCCAAAAGTKAATGTGTGTTCTGTTTCTTACCGACCCACAAGAATGAAACCCTTGTAACATTTCACATTCACAGGGAGACTTGATAAAGGTTCCATCACCACAAGGAAAATCCATATCCTATGTAAGCTTATCGAAAGCCATTTGAGCACAAACTGGGGATTGGTGTTGTGATTTCTGGGAGCKGTCTCTTGAGGCGTCATAAAACTTCAACCTTTTTAAAATGTGGTGTAGTGCAGGCCATCATTTTACAGCCGCCAAGTCATTTGAGTAAAAAAACAAAAAAAGATTCCATCAATGTTTGTCTGCTTTTCGGCTAAGCTGAGAGTTCATGTCTACACCATATTTTACAGCCATTGGCTAATGTGGTAACGTCATGTGTCTTGATGTGTTTTTTGCTGCACTGGCATGTGTTAGACAAGCTGGAAGATAGGCTAATGACTCACTCTTGGTGATTTGGCTGATCCGTAACAAAGCAATTTATATGTGCATAACTTTGACCGTTCTCTTGGTTCTGATTGGTTGTGATTCACTCTAACCCAATAGGAGGATGCCCAGGAGGAGTCTGGGTGGAAGCAGGTGCACGGGGATGTGTTCCGGCCTCCAAGGAAGGGCATGCTGCTTTCTGTGTTCCTCGGCCAGGGAACCCAGATCTTCATCATGACCTTCATCACCCTCTGTAAGTAACTCTTCCTCAGATACTTTAATAAGCAATGTAAACTCGCAATGCATTACAGCGTCTTCAGAATAGTTTTTCTTTAGTGTAATAGTCATTACCGTCTCTTATTTTACTTGAGTAATAGTGTTTGTATAACTGTAGTATGAGTATTCTGTGTAGTGATGTAGGTTTGTCTCCTCTAGTCCTGGCCTGCTTGGGGTTCCTGTCTCCAGCTAACCGAGGGGCTCTGATGACCTGTTCTGTGGTGCTGTGGGTTCTGCTCGGGACCCCTGCAGGATACGTGTCGTCACGCCTCTACAAGAGTAAGCCTCGTTTACACACACATCAGCGTACCACACGTGAATGAACAAATTGAGATTTGAGGTTTAGAAAGGTACGATATAAATGCAAAGCCAGATCATTGTCAGTTCAGGACCATGACATTCCATCCAACCATTCAGTTAGATATGTATTTCTGTTCTGTCTGAACATTCTCTCTATTCTGTATGCCCTGCTTATCATTTGAACCCTTATTTTCCTGTGTCCTCAGCTTTCGGTGGTGAGAAATGGAAGACCAATGTCCTGTTGACAGCACTGTTGTGTCCAGGGTAGGTCGGCTGTTCTCATTTGTAAAAATGTAATGTAACTAGGCAAGTCAGTTAAGAACAAATTCTTATTTACAATGACGGCCTCATACTGTAGCATCCAAAGCTGCATTCATTTGACACACTCTCCTCCGTACCAGGGAGATGTGTACAGAAGCTTCACGTCTCTCCTTTCTTTCTCTCGCTTCCCCCCAGGATTGTATTTGCAGACTTCTTCCTGATGAACTTGATCCTGTGGGTGGAGGGATCGTCGGCTGCCATCCCCTTCGGCACGCTAGTGGCTATCTTAGCTCTGTGGTTTGGCATCTCCGTGCCCCTCACCTTCGTCGGCGCCTACTTCGGCTTCAAGAAACCTGTGAGTCCAAAATCAGACCCCCTCCCCTGTCCATGTAATCTCAATTACAAAACGGATCCTAGATCAGCAGTCCTACTTTAAGATGGATTATTACTACGGACCATGATATTTTGTCCATGTTAATACCCAGCCCTTGTTTAGTTTTTTAGKTTTTTTTGTATTTCGTACAACTTTCCATGTCTTGGTGAGTTATCACACCTCTGTCTTGCTCCATTTTACAGGCCATTGAGCAGCCAGTGAGAACCAACCAGATCCCCAGACAGATCCCAGAACAGTCCTTCTTCACCAAGCCTGTCCCCGGCATCGTCATGGGGGGCATCCTGCCCTTCGGCTGCATCTTCATCCAGCTCTTCTTCATCCTCAACAGCATCTGGTAGGGGGGGAAAAACAGTAATACAATTGTGTGTCTGTCATCTGTACGACCATCTGTCTGTGTCTTTCTGGTTGAAGCAACTCACCTGCTTAGCTGGGAGTCTTGTTTGACTGATTGATGTCATAAAGTTAAAAATAAATAAATGTAATCTTCTGTTCCAGGTCTCACCAGATGTACTACATGTTTGGTTTCCTCTTCCTGGTCTTCATCATCCTCCTCATCACCTGCTCTGAGGCCACCATCCTGCTGTGCTACTTCCACTTGTGTGCAGAGGTGAGAGGAAACTACTGTTCACGGGTCTTTCTCTCAGAGTAATGGTCTACTGAAACGTTTAGGTGTTAAGTTACTGAAATGTGGACTGTGGTGTACTACGAAATAACATTGCAAACATTTTCCAGGGTAGAGTTTCCTGGGACTTCCCAGTGGGCGAAATGGGTGGAAATGACATCACAATGACTTAATTTCGACTGCTGGCTTACTACTTACGTAATGATGATGTATTCGACTGTTTACAGTCAGACTGTCACTGTCTGTAGCCTAACCTACGTCCTGTTTCCTGTAGGACTATCACTGGTGGTGGCGCGCCTTCCTGACCAGCGGCTTCACGGCGGTCTACCTGTTCGTCTACGCCGTCCACTACTTCTTCTCCAAGCTGCAGATCGTAGGAGCCGCCAGCACCATCCTCTACTTCGGCTACACCTCTATCATGGTGCTCATATTCTTCCTCTTCACAGGTGAGTGAACTGGGAACACTGCGCAAGCCAGGTTTTGATTGGGATACTAAAACAGGTTGGCGTCACCTCAATGAAACATTTACCTTGTGTAATTTGCAAAGACCCGTCCTATTGTTTGTTCACGGACTATGGTTAAGAGGCATTAACTTGCCCATCCTTCAACGCCAAGTACTTCGGTGTCAAGAGTGCTGCTGCTTGCAGTTTTATGAATGACAGTGACGGGTCCTCTGTAGTAGCTATCTGTGTGTTCACAGAATTCGATAGTAATCGGCGTGTTCTCTGTCCCGGTACCTCCAGTCTGGCATCATTCACTATCAACGGATGAGAACAGTCCATCCAACAACCAGCTCCAAGTTTASTGACCATCAACCTGCATCTAGAGGCGTCACAAACAGAACACTGTAAAACATGTGTATAACAGAAAGGGTCAAATGTATAAATATGCTGAACGTGTTAATTACTCTAAACTGAATATGAGCTTTATTGATCTTACGTTTCTGCATGGGGAATGGGAATTGGTTCGTTTCTGAAGAATCCCAGTAGGTTAATGTCAGAAGGAACAGCTCGGCCCATTCCTGTAAACATTTACTTAGGATGCAGGAACTCGTATCCTGTTCCAGTGACGGCATAAACCTAGGAATGCACTAGTGTTGCGACACTTTTGTTGGTTCAACCCCCCCCCCCCCCCCCCTTGTGACAGGTGTCACACCTCTGGTTTTACTGGCAGTTCAGCTCAGTGGAGGAGCCTCAGAGGGAGAAGGAGGGAACATCCTCAGTGAATTTCAGAAACATTTTAAATAGTGAGACATTAAAGTGATCCTTTTTAGAGAACTATACTAAACTTTCAGCATGAGCTGACATGTTGTCCACCCAATCAAAGGAACAGAGAATGAATCTAGTACTGAAAGCATAAGCTACAGCTAGCATGTGGTGATTTAGTTGACAGTTTAACAAATTAATTTCTTAAATGGAGGGGCTAGCTATATTTGTATTTTTTCTCCAGTTACTTAGCTAATGAATGCAGCTAGTTTAGCCTACTCAAATAGGGATGCTATCTATGTTAGCTAGCTGGCTATTGCTATCAAACACTGGAACTCTTCCAAGTCAAGGTAAGCTTTTGGTTTTATTAATTTATTGCCACTGGGGCYCCTTGGTGTAACTGCTCTAGTAGTTATGTTGACTATGACATTGGCTAATATGGGGAAAACGATGTAGGCTGTGTGTAGAGGCTAACAGTTATGATATGAAGGTTTGGACGTTTTTTTTGTTGTTGTTGTTTTTGCCTGGTCAGGCAGCTGATGTGTTGTGTCCACCATTGTTCCTGTGCCCAAGAAAGCATAGGTAACGGAACTAAATGTAACATTCACTTCTGTCATCATGAAGTGCTTTGAGAGACTAGTCAAGGCTCATATCAACTCTACCTTACCGGACACCCTAGACCCACTTCAATTTGCTTACCGGCCCCAATAGATCCACAGACGATGCCATCGCACTGTATTCCGCCCTATCCCATCTGGACGAGAGGAATACCTATGTAAGAATGCTGTTCATTGACTATAGCTCAGCGTTCAACACCATAGTACCCTCCAAGCTCATCATTAAGCTCAGGGTCCAGGGTCTGAACCTCGCCCTGTGCAACTGGGTCCTGGACTTTCTGACGGGCCATCCCCAAGTGGTGAAGGTAGGAAACAACACCGCCACTTCACTGATCCTCAACACAGGGGCCCCACAAGGGTGCATGCTCAGCCCCCTCCTGTACTCCCTTTTCACCCATGACAGCGTGGCCACGCAAGCATCCAACTTAATCATCAAGCTTGCAGACAACTCAACAGTAGTAGGCCTGATTGCCAATAATGACGAGACMGCCTACAGGGAGGAGGKGAGGGCCCTGGGAGAGTGGTGGCAGGAAAATAACCTCTCGCTCAAAGTCAACAGAACAAAGGAGCTGATTGTGGACTTCAGAAAACAGCAGAGGGAGCACCCCCCTATCCACTAAAACCCTCACCRACTTTTACAGATGCACAATTGAGAGCATCCTGTCGGGCTGTATCACCGCCTGGTACGGCAACTGCACCGCCCGCAACCGCAGGGCTCTCCAGACGGTGGTGAGGTCTGCCCAAAGCATCACCGGGGGCAAACTACCTGCTCTCCAGGACACCTACAGCACCCAGTGTCACAGGAAGGCCAAAAAGATCATCAAGGACATCAATCACCTTAGTCACGGCCTGTTCACCCCGCTATCATCCAGAAGGCGAGGTCAGTACAGGTGCATCAAAGCTGGGACCGAGAGAGGCTGAAAAACAGCTTATCTCAAGACCTTCAGACTGTTAAATAGCCATCACTAGCCGGCTTTCACCCGGTTTACTTAACCCTGCACCTCAGAGGCTGCTGCCCTATATACGTAGACTTGGAATCACTGGCCACTTTAGTATGTATCAATTTATATATTTCTTAATTCCATTMTTTTACTTCTAGATGTGTGTATTGTTGTGAACTGTTAAATACTACTGCACTGTTGGAGCTAGGAACACAAGCATTTAATACACCGCAATAACATCTGCTAAATATGTGTATGTGACCAATACAATTTCATTGTGCACTGAAGTCCAAATGATTGGAAATGTGACAGGAGAGAGCCGCGTAGATGCGAGAGGATTTACAACGATCAAAGGGATCATTGCTGTTTGTTGTGGCTGCTATGAAAGTGAACTGTGATCAGGGGTGTATTAATTCCGTCGATTCTGTTAAACATTTATTAAATGGAAGCAAACTGAATGAAAAGGGGATAAACATACCTGAATTTGTGCAATAGAAACGCTTGTTTGCAACTGTTGGGCTAATGATTACACCCTAGATCAGCTAGATGCAGGCAATAGTGTGCACGGTATCCTTGATCACAAAAAAAATTTTCGACCTGTGCACCTACATTGTAAACTTTTCATAGGCTAGGTTGTAGCAACCTCTGTGATGGGTATAGGGAAATTGAGTATCATGTAGTAGCCTAAATCTATCATGTTACATTGAGCTGGGTGAATGGAATATGAATGACAGTCATCCAATATGCTGTAATAGAAATGAGGCCATGGTACAGCTACACTGTGCTATGTAGACTTTTACTGCAGATGTCTCCGATTTACAGCAACGTCTTAAAGATGTCTTTGTTGATGCTGGAGTGGATCCTTGAAACAGACTATATAAAGGCAATTTTTATGCTTGATCATAATGTTAAAGGAATAGTGTGCAGTTAGCTTGTAGTATAAATGTGGTATTATACTGCAGAGAAACAGACCAGTGTTAGAATCGGTTATATTTAGTGACTTTGCCTCTTCCTGGTTCCTGTGCCAAGTCTGGCACTGAGCAGCTCATTCATATGCTGAAGAGGAGTGACATGACAAGGCTGCCCTCTGTCAGGTCTAGAAAGGCCAGACTGACTGCCAGACTGACTGTTCTACACAGTAAACCCCTCTCACTCAACTGTATTGGGGGGGGGGGGGAGAACTGGTCAGAGGAGTGTTGGCGTAACAGCACTCAGCTTGCTCTCTGGCCACCTCTCCATGTTCCTGCTCATGCATTATACAGTGCATTCGAAAAGTATTCAGTTCCCTTGACTTTTTCCCCTCATCAATCTACACACACTACCCCATAATGACAAAGCAAAAACAGTTTTTTAGAAATGTTTGTAAATGTATTAAAAATAAAAAACAAATCCAATTTACGTAGGTATTAGACCCTTTATTCAGTACTCTGTTGAAGCACCTTAGGCAGTGATTACAGCCCGTCGTCTTGGGTATGACGCTACAAGCTTGGCACATCTGTATTTGGGGAGTTTCTCCCATTCTTCTCTGCAGAATTTCACTCTTGTCAGGTTGGATGGGGAGCGTCGCTGCACAGCTATTTTCAGGTCTCTCCAGAGATGTTAGATCAGGTTCAAGTCCGGGCTCTGGCTGGGACACTCAAGGACATTCAGTGACTTGTYCCGAMGCCACTCCTGCATTGTCTTGGCTGTGTGCTTRGGGTTGTTGGAATGTGAACCTTCGCCCCAGTCTGAGGTCCTGAGCGCTCTGAAGCAGGTTTTCATYAACGATCTCTCTGTACTTTAATCCGGTCATCTTTCCCTTGATCCTGACTAGTCTCCCAGTCCATGCCGCTGAAAAACATCCCCACAGCATGATGCTGCCACCACCATGCTTCACCGTAGGGATGGTGCCAGGTTTCCTCCAGACGTGACGCTTGGCATTCAGGCCATAGAGTCCAATCTTGGTTTCATCAGACCAGATAATCTTGTTTCTCGTGGTCTGAGAGTCCTTTAGGTGCCTTTTTGGCAAACTCCAAGCGGGCTACCCATGTGCCTTTTATCGAGGAGTGGCTTCCGTCTGGCCACTCTACCATAAAGGCCTGATTTGGTGGAGTGCTGCAGAGATGGTTGTCCATCTGGAATGTCTCTGAATGTCCTTGAGTTGCCCAGCCAGAGCCCGGACTTGAACCCGATCTWACATCTCTGGAGAGACCTGAAAATTTCTGTGCAGCGACACTGCCCATCCAACTTATGTAAATGTGATATTTCCATATTTTTTTTTATAGATTTGTAACATTTTCTAAAAACCCTGTTTTTGCTTTGTTATTATGGGGTATTTTGTGTAGATTGTGGAGGGGGTGGGGGGGAGAAACAATTTAATAAATTTAAGAATAAGGCTGTAACAAAATGTGGAAAAATTAACAGACGTATTAGGCATTGCTGCTTGTAGTACTTGATCTGTGGTTAACCATCCTAAAGGTATTCGTTTTACAGATGGCGACTTTCGTCTCCTAGAAAATCGATGTGGGGCAGTGCCCAATTTACCAGTTGCCATGGCTTCTATTAGATGCACCAGCATCCCTGACTACGGCTGTTATGGCAACTTCCCCGCGCTGGCACTCAAAATATATAGCTGTGTACCTTGAGAGCAATGTGGGCGTTTACTTCGTATCCACACACAACAATGCTGTGATGAACAGAGCTGCCTCCCTCTGTCCTTACTGTGGTGTGGAACAGTTAGAAATGGACAAAGGGTTGACATGGTAACAGCGCTCTTTGGCGCATTCTGGCCTTGTCTTACACACCCACACACATATGTGACATAGGACACCATGTAAGGAAAGTCGATACAAAACTACTACTGAAGCCATTCGTTTTTTCCCATAGTTGGCCTGTGGTTTTATGATGACATCCTCATAGAAACTTGGCATTTTAAGGCCAAATAAGTAGCCTGTATTGCTGGAGCAGTGTCAGACCCTATCTTAAGACTGGGATAATCAGTATTGGAAAGGGCTGGCAGAAGATCATCGCTACCCAAAATAAATCCAATAAAAAGATCTTCATTCTCCCGGCCGCTCAGGATCTTCATCTGAATAATCCTAATCTGCCCTATTTCTAATTGCCTTTTTAAGAAAAGACGTTTCTTATTTCTTTCCTTTTCACTTCCTCAACTTTGATCAAAACTAAAGCCGGGAGTTTCTTGTACGTCCCCCATTGAGCCGTCAGATACAGGCTTTGAGTTTGACGAATTCTTCATCTCCTGGGATTTTGCCCAATTAACATTTTATCTACTGGCTTCTCTCCAGAGAGGAGCTCAAACAAACTGAGCTATCTCTTGATTTCTTTCTGCCAAACGGAATGCTGGTTGCTGGTTGGTGCCTACTGCCTTGGCAGACTTGTGGCTTCATCTTCTTTTTTYCCAGCCACCTCTTTCAATCGGAATTGATCAGCCTTTTAAAGGAGGAAAATTTGGTGGMGCTGAGTGGGATAGCGAGCCGGGCGGCTATAAGATGTGACGCCAGGGTTATTTTGGGAGCGTATGCTCCTGAAGTGCCACGCCCTGAGCCTCTTTCATTAGTTTTGTGTTTTTATTCATTCGTTTCTGGTCCCCTCCTCCCCGTGCTCCACGGGGCCTGCGTCTCACTGCTAAAATCATCCCTGTGTAGATGAAACCGCATCCCGTTCAAATGCCACACGCACCTTACCTCTCTGCCTTACCCAGGCGTTTCAATAGGCTGATGTGGGTTCTTGCAAGATTACAAATTCAATGTTTTTTGTTTTTTTCAAGTTCAGTGTCCTAACGTGACCCTTTCTTGCKAGGGCAATGTGCAAATATGTAGTATGTATGAGTGTCTGTACGAGACGTGTACAATGCGTCTGACAWGGGTAATGTGCAATGTATGTATTWTGTTGCGTGTAATGTACACTGTGTAATTTGTATACAGCAGTAATGTGTGTCTAAAGACAATTTTCCCCTCTAGAAATTCATCCCTGTCCTTTCTTCTCAGGTACCATTGGCTTCTTTGCCTGCTTCTGGTTTGTAAATAAAATCTACAGTGTGGTCAAGGTGGACTAAAGGAAGGAGGCCCGGACTCCCTGCTCTCCCAGTGCAGTGCTTTTACAGTGGACCGTTATGAGGAAAGGAAGCCCTTTGAATACACTCTGACTTGAAACCATCACATATCTCAGAAAAGACCTGAAGAGGGCCTTCCTTTGTTTAAGCTCGGAAACTTAATATGTTGCTGTCATTGTTTTTGCTTTTACCGTCTGCTTAAGATTAAGTGACGCTTGATTTGACTTGCACCGTGATCCTCCAGGTTAGTTCCAAATATCTAATTGAACGGGCGACTACGTAGGGGTGGGTGGTGAAGGATGAGCCGAAATGCTTTTATTTTCCGTTTCTAATGTAARTCAAATACGTACTTTATTTTGCTTTTATATTCTCAGAACCCCAAACGTCTATTTACGTGTTTTGTTTTTCACCAACTCTGCTGTAATGAGAATATATAAATGTTGATACTTTAAAAATGTGACCTAATATGGAACTGTTCTTTTAAAAAAAAAAATGGGGGGGGAATGTTTGTTGGTTTTATCTGTTTGGACAGGTGAAGATGGGGGCTATAGAATCCTAACCATTAATGGCCTGTATTATAGTTTACTGTATAAATGACCTTGCCATGATAGAATCTATTTGTTCTCTTATTTTTATGGCTATATTTTGGTTTATGAAAATAAGAATAAATAGCAACCGTGGTTATGAAGCACGTGGTAGATTAATTTGTTATAACAGTGGAAATGTAAGCCCACGCTTATGACTCATCGACATTATATATATATATATATCATTTTTGGGGGTTTGTAATATCTCACATGGCACAGGAGAAAGCAAGTTGGTAGTTGACGCAAATGCATTACAGTATTTCTTATTAGGTAACTTACTGTAACTAATATGTATAAAACTACTGCGTTTTTTTTCTTTTTAGCAGTGGAGTCATCGCCTAAGGTGATAATGTTTTTACAAATAATAAATACATTTGATTCATTGGAAAGAGCTACTGCATTTTCACTTCCTGTATACTCTCAGATGGAACTTGGTGACGTCATTTGAACATTTCCCCACCTTTTTAAAGAGGCAACCCGGGATTGCTACATACATTTTTTTTTATGTAAATTAATGATATACAGGCATTGATTCTTGAAGAATATAACACTTTACCAAAACAAGTGACTGGGTTGCCTTTTTGTTTTTCAAATGCCGGATTGCCTCTTTAAAGGAAAAGCATCACTCTTACTGACATTGCATTGAAGGAGTTCTGTTCAGCGTTGTTCAAACTCACATTTTATTAATTTTTATAAATGAACACATCCTCGGACCATGTTGAAAATTATGAACAATAAAAAAAGCACAATAGAAATCCTCACATCTCTAGGACTGCATATAAAACATGTTATTTACTTTAGTTTCACTATGACATATTCAACAGGAAACATATCACACRGTACTTTTTACAATAGTGTCTATTGTCAACTATCTCTCCGAGTCAACTACCTTTTAAACAAAATAGCTGAAAACTGAGATTCTCAGCACTCGAGTCCATTTCACTCATACGTAACACTTCAGCCTCTCAACATGCATACAGATTACACTTGCTGAAGGACTTCCACTCAGAACAGAGAAGAACCAATGTTGAAAAGAACTACTGTAACTACAACATCAGCACCATGCTCCAGTTTGGTAACCAACAGGTCTGTGATGAGCTTGCTTTAGATTGAACAATTTCACTTGAGGTACTATGAAAACCAACTGTTATGGTTCCTCAAGACCATGGACAGAGACTGATCTCTACATGAACTGTACATTCATCATGGCTTTGAGCAATACATTTCCGAATCAATATGCAAACATTTGTATGAGTTATGTACATTTTACTGTATTGAATATTTTAACCAATATTTTGAGGTCTCAACATGAATAAAATCCCTAGTAATGGTTTACAGTACATTGCAACCTGTTTCATATTGACGGATACTTAATGCACTATGCTCTGATAAAGTAACAACAATACTGATATGGTATACTAATACTATCTACGCTTTACAGAAGCTGCAAAGTGGGCAAATATGGAGTCGGTGGAGCCCTACCATGACGCATGGCCGCATTCAGGCAAGATGTGGATTTTGTTAGAGCTCTCAGCCGGCCTCCTTTGAACCTCTGAGATGAGAGAGCCAAACTGGCTAAGGCAAACATGAACAGTGTACCTCTCAGAAGGTTGCCTAGAGCAGTTCCCTTGGTAGTGGAGGGGAACAGTCAATGAGACACTGCACAGCTCAGTAACAAGAGGTGCTTTGAAAGGGAACCAGACGGTACAGGGGGCAGAGAGAGTGCTGTTCACAGGCTCAAGAGGCTTCAAGGACATGCATGGGCACTCCACAGTCCCCATAACACCCTGAGTTTATTGGCAACACTGGCAGGCTGCTTAATCTTACTGAGTAATGGGGCACAGGGATAATCAGAGATAATCTTACTGAGTAATGGGGCACAGAGATAATCTTACTGAGTAATGGTGTACAGGGATAATCTTACTGAGAAATGGGGCACAGAAGATTAATCTTACTGAGTAATGGGGCACAGGGATAATCTTATTGAGTAATGGGGCACAGAGATTCATTTTACTGAGTAATGGGGCACAGGATAATCTTACTGAGTAATGCGGCACAAGGATAATCTTACTGAGTAATGAGGCACAGAGATAATCTTTACTGAGTAATGGGCACAGAGATAATCTTACTGAGTAAGGGGGCACAGAGATAAATGGGGATAGTAGATGAGATTCTGGAAATGCAAAAGGACAGCTGTGCATATGATAGGTAGCTAGTTGTGATAATTCTAGTGCTAAACTAGTGAACCAGATTCATGAATTACATGAATCACCGGTCATTTTGTCCCTCTCAGCCATCTCTTCCTTGACATCATGTGTTATATTATACAGTACAGTTACAACATTATTGCACTACAGGCAGGGTGAGTAGTAATACTCCTCACAGGAGACAAACATAATAAACTGTCMCCATGAGGAGTTTGTGTTCTGTAACCACAGAACAGTCAAATACATTTGCGGCATGTTCTTTCAATTTGATATGATAATACTGATCTGTTTCGTGGATGTTTGACAGAGATTTTTCTCTGAGGGTAGAAAACACTCAAAATAACGCATCAACCATAACTGAACAATAGGAGAACTAACAATGGCTTTTCAAGGAAAACACTGCCGGACAGGTCTCATTGTGACGTGTAATGGAAACGGCAGATATAGGAGACATTTTCTTAAGATCGACAACATTTTTATCCATTCAACAGGGGTGGAGTTTTCTTTTGTCAAACTTTCTTTATTGCAACAAATGATGATAGAAACTGTGTTTTTCGGAAAAATGTATTGCCGAATAATTTTGAAGGTACGCGGGGCACGTTATGTCAACACGTACTATGAAGCTCCACTCCACATKTTAATTCTAATTGCCTACTGCCTGCTAAATCAATGTTTTAACTATAAAAATGATGTTTCTTTGCAGGATCTTTGTCCTGACTTTCAAGAATGGCTGAATTGCTTCACATAGATTTTSTGGTTGGCTGGATGCAAGTTTCACCACCCAATTATTCTAGGCTGTCGACAATTTATTAATGCGCAATTTKCCTAAACGGGTAATGGAAACACTTCAACCACTTAATTTTTATTCGACAMTATAGGTTTTTTCGAAAACGTGTTTTATTAGGTGTGACGTCATTACGTACAGCTGTTTTTATCGACATAAGTTTGTTTTAAATGGAAACTCACTGTAGCAGGTATTTGACGAATCTATCATCTATGCGAACTTTCTAAACGTTAACAAAAAAAATTACTGGACAAGTTCATGGAAACATAGCTATTTTCAGAATGGGAAACCCTGTAGACCAAAGGCAAATCTGCTCAAGTTTAGCCATGCTGAATAACCATGTCTTCACTGGAGGGGAAAACTGCCACACAAAAAACAGTTCAACCCATCTCCCAGGCTGTTTTGCTGTAGACCTGTCTACTACGTGGTGGTGTGGACGGTGAGCTCTCTCTCAGAGCTCAGGCTGGTGGAGGTGGTGTCTTTGCGGCTGTCCCTGGACCTCCTATCCATGGTGGAGGAGGTAGCCTCCGTGGTGGTGCCCTCCTCCCAGGTGCGGAGGGGGCAGACGCGGGCAGCCAGGCTGGGCAGATGGGGCTGCGTGGATCGTCCGTCGGTCACGGTGAAGCAGCTGTCCTGKGCGGAGGTGTGGCAGAGAAGGCCCTGCCTGCAGAGCGGACCACACAGTAGGGCCAGAAACTCCTTCCTCACACTGCGGTGCATGTAGCCGTAGATGTACGGGTGGAGGCAGCACTGCAAAAAGAAGAGGACCAGGGCTAGGGAGGCTAGCCATGGAGGCACAGCAGCACTGAAGCGAATGGACATTGTGTTGAGAACACTGTAAGGTCCCATGCTCAGGATGTACGATGCCATGATGACAAACACCACCCGGGCTGCCTTGCAGTGGTAGTGGAAACGTCTGTGCCTGCCCCGGATGGGGTACCCCCCGGCCGAGAAGGAGTCCAAGGGTGGGGGTGGCTGTTGGGGCTGGCACTGGGGGCTGCCGGTGCAGGGGGCCTGGGGGTCCGGAGGCTGGTTAGGCTGGGACTTAGAGTGGGTCTGGATGGGGTGCACCAGGGCGTTCTGCCTCCTCGCTGCCCTGAACACCATCCAGTAACAGCCCAGCATGATGAGCACAGGCAGCCAGAAGGAGAACGTGGCAACCAGGGCTGAGTAGGACAGGCTAGAGGACCACACCACAGAACACACGTTATGCCTGCGGTCAAAGTCTATGGCCCCCCAGCCGTAGAGAGGTGGCGTGCTCTGGAGCAGGCTGAGCACCCAGGTGCAGGCGATGAGGTTGGTGCCCAGATGAGGGGTCATACGGGTGGGGTAGGACAGTGGGTGGATGATAGCCAGATAACGGTCCACCGACACCACGATGATGGTGTTGACCCCGGCAAAGGCAAACAGGTGCATGAGCACCACCAGGGCCTGGCAGAGGCGGGCGTCCAGGGGCCACATGCCGGGCATGGTGGCAGCGATGGCGAAGGGCATGACCAGCACAGTCTGGAGCAGGTCTGCCAGGAGGAGGTTGAGCACGAAGCGGTTGGCCACGTGGAGGAGCTGAGGCTTCCTCTGGAACACCAACAACACCACCACGTTACCAAACAGAGACACACACACGATGGCTGAGATCAGCACCATCTTCACTACGCTGTTGGCCACCGACGGCCAATCTGTGGGGCCAGGAGGACCAGAGGAACCAGGGTCCCAGGGCACGGTGCTGGAGTTACTGCCCACACTGGGCGCCTCGGAAGTGGGCATGCTGAGGCTGGTGGGGTGGGGGAGACAGCATGTGTGGCTGTAGCTCCGACAGGGTCCGCAATTTGCACCCGACGTCTCACAGGTCCATTTTATCTGTCAGTCGAATTTCCATCTTGAAGGAGAGGATGACAGAGAAGAGAAAAGCACAAGCTCAAACGGGTTTGTCTGCTTTCAAACATCATAACATGTCACACTCTAATTCTAAAGGACTACACTGTTGAGGCGGATTCGTTTCACTCTGAATTCATTCATTTAGCTGCAAGACCATTGCACACATACAGTGGCTTGTGAAAGTATTCACCCCCCTTGGCATTTTTCCTATTTTGTTGCCTTACAACCTGGAATTAAATAGGATTTTKGGGGGGTTTGTATCATTTGTTTTATGGCAATTGTTCTTTGTAACAGCTGCATTAGACATGTAATGAGAGTATCACAATGAGCTTGTCCATGCATTTCATTATCTGTCAACAGAAGCCTGTGCCAATTTGAAACCCAATCACCAGACACATTAGGCTACACAGACCAAAATCCACAATTTCACGAGACACAGTATTATAACATAGCCCACTTTAAATGCAAATAAATATATATTTTAAACATAGGCGAAATGAAGAAGGAAAAGGATTCAAACAACCCCCTCTGAATTTCGTTGTTCATCCTTGCTCACTGATGTCCCCATACAATCAATTGTAGACATGCAATTGATTTTGTATCTTGTGCTCTTCATTGTTTCCAAACAGCAACACAAATATCACTGAGCATATACGTTTTACCTTGAAATGGCCATCTTTACTTTGTTATGTGGCGGGTTCTGTTGAGATGCTGAAGGCTGCGGTGTTTTGGTCGGTGATGATGCTCCGTTCTCCTCAGCGCCAGATCGCTGGTTCCCCCATTGATACGGTTCGATTGTCATTGCTTCGCCGCGCTCCCATTTTAGTCAGTCACTGCTGTATCGTCAATGTCAGCAGCCTCCCCACGGCTTGTCATCACTCACTCAGCGGGGGCATCTTATTTTCACAAGCATATAACCTCCACTGCTCTTTACKGTCAATTTTCATGACAGATCAAACATAACGGACTAGAAATACTGCGCTTACCCATTGATAGTAGGTTAGCCCTATACACAGTCGATTCGAGCTTGTCATAAAACAACGACACCTGCCTTGTGAGACTGATAGCTGCTCATCTGTAATCAGCTACATTAGCCCCTTTTCTCTTTGTGCAAAATGCAAAGGCTTTTTGGTTAACCCCCGCATGGTTAACTTCCCCCCTGCATTCATATTTCAATCCTGATTTAGATCGATGTACACTACATTACCAAAAGTATATGGACACCTRCTCATCAAACCTCTCATTCCAAAATCATGGGAATTAATATGGAGTTGGTCTTCCCTTTGCTGCTATAACAGCCTCCACTCTTCTGGGAAGGCTTTCCACTACATGTGGAAAAATTGCTGCGGGGACTTGCTTCCATTCAGCAACAAGAGCATTAGTTAGGCCTGGCACGCAGTCGCCSTTCCAATTCATCTCAAATGGGTTCAAGAGGTTGTTGAGTTCAGGGCTCTGTGCAGGCCAGTCAAGTTCTTCCACACTGATCTCGACAAACCATTTCTGTATGGACCTCGCTTTGTGCACGGGTGCATTGTCATACTGAAACAGGAAAGGGCCTTCCCCAAACTGTTGCCACAAAGCTGTAAGCACAGAATTGTCTAGAATATCGTTGTGTGGTGTAGCGTTAAGWTTTCCCTTCACTGGAACTAAGGGGCCTAGCCCGAACCATGAAAACCAGCCCCAGACCATTATTCCTCCTCCACCAAACGTTACTCCACCAAATGGCACTATGCATTGAGGCAGGTAGCGTTCCCCTGGCATCCGCCAAACCCAGAAATAGTACATCAGACTGCCAGATGGTGAATCGTGATTCATCACTCCAGAGAACACGTTTCTACTGCTCCAATGGCAGCAAGAGTCCAATGGCAGCAAGCTTTACACCACTCCAGATGACGCTTGGGATTGMGCATGGTGATCTTAAGCTTGTGTGCGGCTGCTCGGCCATGGAAACAAATTTCATGAAGCTCCTGACGAACAGTTGTTGTGCTGACGTTGTTTCCAGAGGCAGTTTGGAACTTGGTAGTGAGTGTTGCAACTGAGGACAGACAATTTGTATGCGTTACGCGCTTCCGCACTTGCCGGTCCAGTTATGTGAGCTTGTGTGGCCTACCACTTCGCAGCTGAGCCGTTGTTGCTCCTAGATGTTTCCACTTCACAATAACAKCACTTACAGTTGACCGGGGCAGCTCTAGCAGGGCAGAAATTTTACAAACTGACTTGTTGAAAAGGTGGCATCCTATGACGGTGCCATGTTGAAAGTCACTGAGCTCTTCAGAAAAGCCATTCTATTGCCAATGTTTGTCTATGGAGATTGCATGGGGGTGTGCTCGATTGTATACACCTGTCAGCAACGGGTGTGGCTGAAATAGCCAAATCCACTAATTTGAATGGGTGTCCACATACTTTTGTGTATATAGTGTATCATCAAATGGGATTTTCCATTGTTTTGCATTATCAAATCAAATGTTATTTGTCACATGTGCTGTATACAACAAACAGGTGTAGACTTTACCATGAAATGCTTACTTAGGAGCCCTTTCCCAATAAAAGAAATGGAAAAATGTAACTCTAAATGTATATTTSTGACCAAACTAGACCAAAGTTATTTACTGGAGTAAAGACCTACACTTCTGAAATATCCACAGGTGCATTTTGTATCGATGGTAGGCGTACACTTGCAGCCATGTTGAATCATTTGAATCATTGTCAAATGATTTGATAGTAAAATCCTAAAGCTATATATAGTTACATGACAATGTGTGGAGTTTTATGTGTMGGCCTTCTATCCCAGTTTGTTTTATTGGATCTTCAATAATCTTAATGGTCTCAGTGTTTAAATAATCCAATCAGACAGTCGATGAAGTGGGTATCGTAATGTTTGGGATGTAAACAACATAGCGTGTCAGGAGCTGGCACAGCAACTRGACACAACCTGCAGTGAGTGACAAAGAGCTTTTCCTGATCCTGACCACATGATCTGAGACTGACCAGTAAGAACTCTGTGTGTTTGGCTCTGTAAACCAGGCTATAATAGGGTCTGGATTTGTTTCTTGGTCAGATCATGTGATCAGGAAATATGTAAAACCATGTATGGAATAATTCATCATTAATATAAATAGACCAATCGTCTTGCAGAAGTAGAACTAGGTTTGTTTTGACTTGAAACAATCCGAGATTGAATGTGTTAATTACATCATCATCCGGAAGTCTTTGCAGTTGAAAGTGTGGAGAAACAAAAGCATCTAGGATACTCTGCCCAATCCAATTAAACTGTAGCATCCGCAGCCTCGTCCTATTCATCGTCTGTATTGAAGCCTCTTGTTWCCAGTCTGCAGAATCTAAGGCATCAAAAAGTCCTTTGAAGTGCTGAGTAAGCACTCCCTGTTAGATTTGACTGCATATTAAATGCTTGGTGGCTCTAGGAAGACGTTCCTCTTCTTCCTCCTTATTGCACCATGGCCCCTGGTTCAAAGGGAGCCCCGCGGGCCCAGCAGCCTGCAGTGGCCTGTGGGATTACACTCTGTTCCTGTGGCTCTGTCAGGGACACCCTCAGGGGCCACACACACACTGGGCAGGAAGGGCCCCCTTGTCTCTGGAGYCTTCCAGCCAATACTACCCAGGTGTGAGGCCCCTATAACTCCCTCTGTCTCTCTTTCTCTCTCACACACAGGCTGTTAACTAGTGCTCATTATAACCTTTGGCAGAGATGAGACGGATCAAAAGAGAAAGTCACAGTGTTGAAAAGAACCACAGAGAGGAGAGAGAGAGGAGATGAAACATATTTAGTCCCCAGACTGTTGATCGGAAGAACGTTCCCAATGATCAGCCATGGAAATGGATTCCTTGATGAGTTCAAATCAAGTTGTAATATGAACCGGTCTGATGAGGGAGAGCTATATTTGGGAGAGGCATTTCACTTTGGGTTTGGGCACTCATGATACTTCAGACCAGGCTCAGCTGCTACTGCCTTTGGAGGTGTAAAGTACGAATAGGTGAGTGGGGGKAAAAAAGTACTTCTATGTGTGAAGTGGCTAAATGTCTGTGTTAGCTCTCTGGGGGGCTCTTTCCCAACACCCAGGTAGCAGACCAAGGTCACAGAACCCTGTTCTTTTGTCAGATGAAGATTGARCCATCAAATGTTCTGTGTAGTAGTGGCTTGTCAAACATTACAACAATGTGAGTATGTGAGGAAATCTCTTATTACAGTTGTAAATTAGGAAGATTTGAAATGCACCATTTATTTAGTGACGCCATTGGTTTTCAACCATYATAACAGAGTGGTTTTATACTGCCATCTAGTGCTGAAATTAAGACTTTTAATCAGATTTTTTGGGGGGGCCTCACTGATTCATAGTTATCGTAATTATTTCACCATACATCACTACATTCATCTTAATTGAATGGATTAATGCAAATAATTAGAAAAATCTAAAGATTTCATATAACCATGAATATTAACTTAGCACTTAGCAAAATGTAGGCAGAGTGAAGTGTGTGGCAATGTTAAGCAACACCTTAGCCCACGTCATTCTGTTTCTAAACCACTGATATCCATATCTTCATGATTAGCATTCCCTTCAYATTGCCCATCCACATGCTTAATACATCAAACTACATGACATTATTCAACAATTGCCTCAAATCTACTGCTGCGCTGCCTCATCATAAATATATTAGGCATATTAAGTATTATATAGCCTAGTTTAGAGAGCKCTTTGATGTACATGCATAAAACATATATGTAAAGTTACATTTTACATTGACAATTCATTAGGGTAGCTAGAAATTAAATTGCTGAAAGGCAATTCAGGCTCACTGCTCTTGTAACTGAGCCAAAATGAAAAAGTTAAATGGATGAACTTACTGAGTTAAAACACTCTGGTAGCAGCTGAGTCAAATGTATTTAGAGACTACCAAGTCTACCTTCCCATAAATTTTTTGCTTTATTCTTCTTGGAAAATTCCATAACTTCTGTTCATTAGGGGTCAGGGAATGTTCAAACAAGCAAACACACACACAAACAAACAAACAAACACACACACACACACACTTTAATAGGAAGTTCCAGGTGAAACAAAAAGGAGAGCAGTCATTGGTAAAGTCAATCAAACATCCATCCGGTTTATTACGAGTCTAGCTGGCCCTTTCTGAGCAGGCCCTTTATATCCTAATCAGACAGCAGCAACTTCTGTAAACACCAGCCTCTTGGAGACAGGCCCTTTATATCCTAATCAGACAGCACCAACTGTTCTGTAAACACCAGCCGGAGAGGCTGGTAGGATTTCAAAACAAAAAGGCAGTGACTTTGTCAGCTGCTACAGAATCACACAGTGTTCACAGAATGTCATCAGTACCATACAACAGTGAATAATCAGTGCGTTCTCGGTCCTTGTACCTCCAGTCTCACCTCAAACACTATCAACAGATATGAGAATAACATTTAGCTTTAATCTAGTGACCAACAACCTGCAACTTGACTCAATTACACACACACACACGACAACACGCACGACACACACACACACACACACACAACACACACACACACACACACACACACACACACACACACACACACACACACACACACTACACACACACACACACACACACACACACACACACACACACTCCAACATTTCAGCAGTGGCTGAAGAGAGCTGTATCCATAAACAAACAGATAAACAGGAGATTCACAGAGCGAGCGTCACACTACTGCCCTGAAAAGGACCCATTCACTTCTTCTGCTCACCACAATTGTGTTTGTCTCCAGAGCCCAAACAGTTTAGAAGTAATTACTTGTGTTTTCCCCAGAAGGTGATTACTTCGCCACACTTGGCAGCCATTGTCACGCGCCATGCTTCACATTCACGCAAGTGGGCCTGGCCCACAAAGGAGAGAAGTGCCCGATTGATGACAGCCCTCAGTGGCCAAGGGAGAATTTAAAAGTACTTGTATGGGGCTCTTTCAGGAGATTAACTTGCTATAAGGGCTACCTGCCATGGACACATTCGTCGTATTCATGGAGCAAGCACAAAGAGTTTTTTAGAGGGGCCACAGCTGCATGAAAGTGAATGGGATAATGGTCACAAAAGGCAACAAACCTCAAGTGTAGAAAAATAAAGTGTCCTCTCAGATGGGAGGCCTCCATTCACGGACAGACGATTCCTCCCATTGACCATTGAGGATCTGCCCGATCCACCACCAAAGGCCCCAAGCTAATTAATTTTAGACAAGCAGTGTTGTGGGGAAGGGCTCCAAAGAGAGGGCACCACTCCGGAGCAAAGTGCTCTTTAATTAAACCTTTCTATCTGACAGACTTCCCCTGGAAATGGACGTCACAGACCAACACACCAGTATAACGAGGAGTCTCCTGGCTAGAGGCCCCTGGCCCCCCGCCTTGAGCAAGAAGCACACAAGAAACACACACAGAGACTTTGCAAGAACACAGATATATACTGCTGTCTGTGTGAGTCTTTCATAATACCAACACACACAAACAGCGCACTGAAGGATACACGTTACACTTTATGCTTCCTGACTTCAGGARGTCTCTTAGACTACGAGCAGCAACAAATTGAGGATAGAGGAAAAAGTCTGTTTTTCCCRTACTCTGCATCTAGAGACCCAGGGTTGAGCTTGGAACTGCCTGTGCTAATAAGATGGGTCGGGGACTGTGGCCACATGGGTCAGATTCAGGCTCCTGCCTTTTCACATTCTGTGTATGCATGAGSAAGAGAAAGAAAGAGAGGGAGAAAGAAGGAAAGAGAGAGAGAGAAGAGAAGAAGGAAAAAAAGAAGAAGCGCGAAACAGGAGAAATATAAAGGAGAGACAGAGAAACAATCCATGTGTGTCCAAACGCATTGCGTAAATGTGAAATTGCTCATGCAATTATTTCTGGGTTATAGATGAGAAAGGGGGGATTGATCTTCTCATATAAAACAGACATGGACTACCACATACAGAGAGGCCGAGGGAGGGCCAGGCTTCTTTGCTCGTGCTCATGCAGTGGAAAGGGGCACTTGAAGGGTTGCCTTTGTATGTGCATGTGTGTTCATGCGGTGTGTGTGTGTGTGTGTGTGTGTGTGTGGTGTGTGGTGTGTGTGTGTGTGTGTGTGTGTGTGTGTGTGTGTGTGTAAGCGTGAGCATAGACGGGTGTGTCCCCAGTTAAGCTTCTCTAAGTTGTGTGTTTAATGCCTCTCCCTGGCTACCTCCTCATACCCCTCATCATGGTTTGGAAATGAGGGGCCATCTTCTCACACTCTGTTGGTCTCCAGTCTTAACAGACCAGACGGCCAACGCCGGCCAGCAGTTCAGCTCATAGGGACATAGGGATGCAGGGGATAGAGCAGACAGACAGACACCGGTTCAATGCTAATCGATGGAAAGAAAGGCCTTGGTGCATGAATATCTTTTCCAAATGGTCCACTGGCAGTTCATCTAAGACCCCTGGAAGTCTTCAAACGCAAAACCCCAAAAACCAAGCGGATATTTTGGAGACCTGGTAAGAATACTTTTTTAAACAATCAGTATAAACTCTGGATTTAGGTATAACATTACTGTACTTAAGTATATATATATATATATATATTGATTTCATTCATTGACTTAAGCTATATCCTAAAAAAGACAGATTTGCTAAAGTGTATAAGTCATATGTACTAGCATTGTTATGATAGTGCCAGGCTCACCACATAGCACCACTGGGGGTGTACAGAGACATCATGTGTCAGGTCGTCCCAGTCTGACAGTAATAATGCATCACTGTCGGGGTGAGTGGCACTTCCAGGTCAAAGGTCACCAACTCCTCATGTTTACTGCCTGAGTGTAGCAAGCCTCTTTACACCAGGGATTAGTCCAGCGGGTGCATCTGTGTCTCTCTTGCTGTTGTATTGTAGTGTAGTTTTTCACGTCTACAAATGTCTATGTAATAGGAAAAAGGGAGGACCATGTATTGTATCCGATTACACTGCTATGTGTTTGAGAGCTGGTAGAAACGGGTGTACTGTAGTATTTGGCCACTAGATGTCAGAGTTTGCCTTGTTAACAGAGCTCTGCTCCCGGCGCTGCTCGAGGGAAGCTTGCAGAGTAGTACACGTGGTGTGACAGCTTCCCCAGGAAGCTAGGGTGACATTTGCCTCACTTAATGACACAAGCTAATTAATCATTAGCGATCCCAGAGGTATTCCTGTTAGAGAGGCTTTGTCGTGCCTGGCCCTGGCAGGGGGTCCCCAGCCCCAACATGTTGTATGCATATGTTTAACTGCCGCAGCCCACACTAAAACGTCTTAATATTCTCCCGTTTAGGTATTTAGACTGGATTGCAGTTAGCTGTTTTTCCCTATTCCTTCCTCTTGAAACAAGTACAAGGGTAAAAGCCCTTTTAAGATATGTGTAACTGTGTTCCTTAATCTTGTGCATGTAACCTTATGGAGGGCCGTGCAGTAGGCTTCATTGTGTAGGACTAGGGCCCAGCTCTATGTGTATCTCAGGGAGAGAGGGAAGAGAGACGTTATCAATGGTTGATTGGGCGGACAAGGGGAAGGAGGTTTTGGATTTCCTGCATCAATGGTTTTAACCCCATCGCTTTGTCTTTATCAAGCAAAATAAGCACATTCGCAGACAGATCAATTCAGGCCAAGAGTAGCAGAAGATAGACTAATCCAGTCTACCTTGCATTCATTGCCGTTGTGCTGTGCTTTGTTGTTGTGCTCGATGAAGTAGCACCTGAGTATATATCCTCTCAAAGTGTTGAAATGCAAGGTTGACTGATGGTCAAAAGTGTGGATAACTTTTTTTWWTTTTTTWATCTCAAAACAAACAGGCGGTTTATCCTATTGTGGCTTGTCTTCCTGTTCTGTTAAGCCGAGCGATGAGGGGGATAGGATGTACAGTTTTGACTGTGTATGTACATGAACTGTGGTAGCAGGGTCATTGGSTTATGGCTAATTGTCTCTCATGGGGTAAACCCCTCTCTCACTCATATTTGAATTGCACCAAAATGTGAGAACGGATTTTTATGAAATACTGAACAAGTGGAAGCTACCCCCCTGGATGTGTTCTCCCCTTATGCATCATTACTGCCCCCCCCCCCCCACTGTGTCCCTGACTGGGTCTTGGAAAGAACCAGTCTGGCTATTATGTACTGGGGGCTCCAAGTGACCCACCCTGATGCCCCCTCCACCCCGGCTGCCCAACAGAGAAGGGCATGGGGTCGCATGGGAGCATAGGGGGAACTTGGAGATGAGTGGTTGAGCAGGGTTGGCTGGTAGGGGGGCTGAGTTCGTTTTGGAGATGAGGGGTGAGTGAGATGCGTTACCCTTGGGATAGGCTGACCCCTGACCCCTGAGACCTGYTAGCCAACCCTAATGCTTTGTACTGTGACCTCAGTGGATCAGGGCTGGGTGTTTTTGATGATATACAGTTCTGAAGCTGGGCAGAAATATTCCTCTGGACATGAGCTGTAGCAGTGGAGCTACGAGCTACRAACCCACCCACTGAGTTTGACACTGCTYTGACCTACCAGTTTCTACTGGACTCTGTGCTCCTCTCTAACCAATAGCCAACTTGGATAATGGAAGCTCAAAATGTACACCGTACATATCGTACTTTATACTTCTCGTGTAATTTYGTCCTCATTCTTAGCCGCCTTTATTAACGGGTGGCCGATGCTATTATGAAACACGACGTGGGCGTTCTCTTCTGTCTCTTTCCACCGCGGCAGTGACGGCCCACTGTGCTTCTGTGTAGCAGCTYTGCTCCTCCATTTTGTTTCTGCGTGGGTCAGCGTGGCAGGTTGCGACTCCCCCATTGAAAGTGACGTTAGTACGGTGATACAGAGGGATGAATTATTCTGTTTCATAGGGCCACTGTACGGCTCATTGATATGCAAAGGAGAGCCTGGCATGGCTTTACTGCCCTGGGCCCTGCCAGGTATCCATTTAATATCACTTGGAAATACACAGGATCCTTCATTTCTACTCTAATCAGGGGGATGATTTCATTCCAAACAGAGCCATTGTCATTTCACCGGCCTATAGAGGAGGAAGATACTGCCGAGTTCTTTCCCATGGCTGAGTAGGAGTTGTAAACCTGAGATGGGATCTGAGGTACTAAGGGCAGCATCCTCTAAGGCTAGGCCCTGGCCCTTCTACATAATCCCCCACCTACTAGGCTACAAGCTGTCAAACTCTTTCCCCCGAGAAGTAACACCTAGGGTGCACCGTCACAATAGAACGCCACRCATCTTAACATCATTATTTCACCACAGCATTAGAGATAAGGGTCAAAAAGACAGTACCCTGTCAGAGATTTGGCTCTTGACCCATCAAGTGTGTGGAATGGACACCTTCCGAGTGTGAATTACCATGGCTCCAGTAGGTCTGTGGAGAGACAACCGGCGAACAGCGTAGGACCGTAGTGCTCTAAGTCAGGTTGGGCGAAGTCGGCGCCATTTTTGTTTGTGCACAAAGTGCTCATCATCTCTGTCTTTTCGGAGACAGACAGGGGCGTGTCTGTCCTGTGGGAACCCCATCTGCAGGCCCATGGTGGTGATGGTGGAAACTCCCCTTCCTCCACACCCATCAGCGTTCACCCCCAATTACACACAAATAGATAGACTACCACAAAGGCACAGCATGCGCAAACTTACCTGCCTCCCCCCCCCACACCAATTGTTTGTGCCCAGGAACATATTTAAAGATGCACGCTTCCACACCCTTATATCTCCGCAGGAGGCCACAGGAAACAGATGAAGATGCAGGCAGGTTGATCAGGAGAATAGTGCGGCCTACATGTCCCTGAGTGACGTGTCGCAACGTTGCACCGCCAAACCACTGCCATTATCAACAATGAATCGACATCATTTTCTGTAGAAAGCCCAATTTGGACTTGAAAGAGGCTGCCATGGAAGCCGATCGCTCAGATAGGAGAGGGAGGGGAATCACTTGTCGCCTGGCGGAGCTTCCACCCCTCCTGTCGTGACGGAGGCAGCCATTCACACCGAGCATCTATCAAGCTGCATGAAATTGCCTTTTTGCGTCAGCAAGTGGTGGATTTGTAACAAGGCCTTAAGGATAGCTTATTTACTCACTTGTTTATGGCGAATCAAAGTGAGCCAAACTTTTCTCATCTTTTTCTTCTCTCTCGGCGTCGAAGCCTCTTAGCCGGGGCCCTTTCATGGTGTCAGGGGCGGGGCCAAGGCGTTGCATGTGATTCCCTATCTCCGGGAACCCCGCAATTACATCTGGCACAACTCTGCATGAACTAGCGCTTTATAGTCCTTTGTGCATCTCAGCTTTGAAGCGCCGGGTCCCTCTATAAGTTGCCTTTTTGTCCCCCCCCCCATCGTCCTACACCCCGCACCCATCCCCCAACCAACCCCCGCTAGAGACAGAAGACAGAATGCGATGTGTCGTCTTCCTCCCCAACACAAAGCCCCAGTGCATTGGACACACCTTGGACAGCACAAAGGATGAAAAGCGCGGCGAGGTTTGGACACGCAGGACCACGCTGCCAGGCCCGATAAAGACGCTTCAAAAGTCGAGCTGTGAGCAGCGACCCTCCTCTGCCGCTCCTTCTCTTTCTTCCCAGGGTCCCGGAGTGACAGAAAAAGAAAGAAAAGAGAAAGAGAGGGAATGAAAGAGAAAAATATAATATTTTAGTTTTCCGCTTATTGTATTTGTGACAGTGCGTTCGAGGTCTGTGCATATAAATAGCAATGTGTTGCCGAGGAGACTAGGCAGACAGAGAGTAGGGTAAATGTGTAAATAAGCGTATAGATTAGTGTGTGTACGCTTGTTTTTGAGGAAGAGTAAAGGATTATCCAAAAACATCCCCAGCTTTGAGGCTGGCGACCTATTAATGAACTCTGGAACCCCATCAACAATCTCCCTCTCTCATCTCTCTTCTCACAGAGACAGACTACCCACAGCTTGACAGTATCCTTCCAAAACACCATTACTGAAAAAACAGGCTTCTGGCAAACAGCTGTGGCAAATCTTTGACCAATTTGGTTATATTGTCACACGCAAATGTGTTTTGTGGCAAACTGTTGCTGCAAATTTGCAAACTTCTGGCAAACAATTCTGGGAAACTTGTGGCGAACATTCTACTGTTTGCTTTAAATTTGCTGCAAACTCATTATGAATATGCAAATTAGAWCAGGTTTTTGGTTACTTTGGCTATTAACAACATTGAAATGTCATATCTACATAAACCAAATCACATATGAACTTGCTCCTCACAGAGAAAACTAAACTAAACATACTAAATATACTAAACAACATGCATTCAATGTCTTAACAGATACAAATAATAAATACATCCAATACAACTTGAAATCATCAGCATGCTAAATATTTCCCTAAATATAAATGGTTTATTTAATATTTTTATGGAGCTACATTTACATGAGAGAAATGCCTGCCATCCAGGACATCTACAGCACCCGGTGTCAGGCCAAGAAGGCCAAGAAGATCATCAAGGACCTCAGCCACCCGAGCCATGGCCTGTTCACCCCACTAGAAGGTGGAGACAGTACAGGTGCAAACAGCTTTGCTTGGACCAAGAGACTGAGAAAACAGCTTTAATCTCCAGACCATCAGACTGTTAAACAGTCACCACTAGCCGGCCTTGTATGCTGCCCTGCGCCTTAGTCACTGTTCTAGCCGGCTACCAGCCGGTACTCYACCCTGCACCTTAGAGACTSCTGCCCTATGTACATAGTCATTGAACACTGGTCACGTTAATGTTTACATACTGTTTCACCYACTTTAAATGTATATACTGCATTCTAGTCATGGCTCATCCTATATAACACATTATTTTTGTGTTATGTATTATGTGTGTATTTTTTTTAATTATTGCAGTGTTGGAGCTAGAAACCCAAGCATTTCGCTGCACCTGCCATAACATTTGCAAATCTGTRTACACAACCAATAAACTTTGATTTGATTTTAGGATTAGGTTTAAAGGGGCAACTACAGAATTTACAYGAGCCAAGTGATAACTGAACAATGAGCTTTCAACCAATGGATGTTAAAAAGAGAACGAACAAAACTGAAATAATGAAAACAACAAAATCAATCACCCGGTTCAGAACTWTTGTCTTTGGAGACGGCGGACCAGTGGAAGTCCTTCGTCCAAAGCTTGTTGAATGCATGAACTGAAACAATCAGAAAACACCAAACAAAAACAACATTAGGATACTGAAAACAATTACTGAAAACATGTTCTATTTTGGCATCTTAAAAGGTAGACTCAGCGGCTAATGGATGGGTCTGGTTTTGGAAAAACAGGGTCAGCTGTTACAAAGTTGCCTTGATGTTGCTTTRCTTCTCACTGAAACTKGCATTCTGTGTGTTTTACAGCAAGGAAACATTGTTTCTGCCTCGTATAAAAGCTGTATAAACAAACAATGTAGCTAGCATAAACTGGGACTTAGGCCTACCAAATCTACCTTTAAATGTGTGGCCTACTGTTCCTAGAGACCCACAGTGTACACTTGTTTTTCTCCAGCCAAGCCTCAACACAATTGATTCAAACTATTTAACTAATTATGATCTTCAATCTAGAATGAGGACTTCATCACTAAGAGACAGTTGTCTACTAGTGGTCTCTTCTTCCTGACTCAGGTGTATAAGGCTTGGATGGTAGAAAAGCAACATAAAATTKAGTTATGCCTAATACGGCAATTCATATTATTTTTCCAAAATGAATTATTGTTAATTTACATCTCAAAGTCATGCATGCAAGAAACATTGACCTGGTGCACACATAGTTCTCTGTCCTCAGTTTGATTGAAGGCCTCTATCTGTATTTTTCCCCTTGTGACTGGATTGCTTATGAAAGAGAGAAGGTATAACACATGGTCAAGATGAGCTAGGTACTAGTTTAAAGCCAATTGTTACAAAGAATTCATGTATAGGCTACATTGATGAGAATATTACATGCATTTGCTTATCTACCTTATTAAGCTTGAAGACGATTTATCACTTAAAAAAGTGAAATGAGTGAGTGCACCACAAACATCGTTCCAGGGTATTTATTGATGAATCCTCCTCCCAATACATCCTCTTCAAACACCATGGTTAGGGGAAGGGTATCCATCTGCAAAAGTGACATTTTTGCTTTGATGCCAAGTCAGTTCATACTGTTGCCACAGATAGAACAATGAGACAGATATTTCACCGGATGTATAAATGTGAAGCATCCATTTACATTTACATTTAAGTCWTTTAGCAGACGCTCTTATCCAGAGCGACTTACAAATTGGAATGTTCATACATATTCATCCTGGTCCCCCCGTGGGGAATGAACCCACAACCCTGGCGTTGCAAGCGCCATGCTCTACCAACTGAGCCACACGGCATCCGGTTGGCATTTCCACTCACTACCAAATATGGTGATGAAAGGAAGCCCTGTGGCTGTTAGTGGGAGAAGATAGATTTTGGTCAACATTCTGCTAATTTTCTCAATACAGTTTTCTGTTTCCAAAATTAGAATCTGTCACAAACAGAGTGGACTAAGTTTTGTAGACTAAAAAATGGCATTCTTTAGGAGTGCAAGGGCGAATTGAGGTATTGCACACACACACACACACACAACACACACACACACACACACACACACACACACACACCACACAACACAGACACAGACACAGACACAGAACACAGACACAGACACACACACACACACACACACACACACACCACACACACACACACACACACACACACCACACACACAACACACAACACACACACAAATACCTTTGCTGTTGCTACCATGTTGTGCTAACTAGCTAACATGTAACTGAACAGTGACGCTAGCATATTGACATGCATATTATTGGTATTAGCTAAAAGACAGCAAAGTATTCACCTAAAAATATACATGTTTAGGCAAATCATTAGTTAGCTAGCTAGCTAGCTATCACATCAATTGTGCAAAATATGATAGCTAATGTTAGCCAGCTAACTAAGCGCTAGCCACTAGCTGACAGGCTGAAACTGATACAGCAACACAATATGTTTCACTCTTTCCCATAAAACATGACATTGCTAACCAGTCATCAATTATCTAACACAATTTGAAAGTTGATTAGGAAGTTTCATTAATAAGATAGACACTCACTTGACAACTTCGGTAGGTAGCTRRATAACTTTGTTTCCATTTTCCAACAGATTTTTCTTCTCCCCTTGACTGGTCATCTACGGTTACTGGTCTTGGAACTCATGTGTTCACCAAAAACAACTTATGTTTGTCACTTCTAGTGGCAATAAATATTGTTGCCACAGATTAAAATAGAATCTCGAGGGAATTGTTTGCCAGAAAAAAACCTCTGGCGAACTTGCCACTAGTGGCAATACATATTATTGTTGCCAAAGGTTTTCCACAGATACATCACTAGTGGCAAACATTTGCAAACTTCTGGCACTATTTTGTGGCACACTATAGATGGGTTAGCTGACAACATCGTAAAAACAATGTGCATGCTTCCATGGGTGATTCTGGATGGCCAAATAGCTATCAGCAATTACAAGAAGCTGCCATGTGGGGAATTGAAGGTGGCTCATTTCAGCCAATTTCATCTTGTTCTTGATACCATGTCTTGTTTTGAGGTGTTTTGACTGATGTCACGTCTATCCTAATATGGCCATAATTCACTAGCTMGCTAACCAACAACTGTACCGATGTATTTGAGACAAAAAGTGCTCATTGTGCCAATATATTTATATGTTTTCAATAAACATTGGAGACAAAATACAGTTTACATGTTGTCAACAATATAAGCCAACCCTGTCTGTTTTGCCCCATAGTTGCGCACGCGTCGGTTTTGTTGCTAAACAACCGATCCGTCTATTTAGTATGCAGCAAATTTGCCACAAACGTGCAGGAAGTTTGCCGCAACAACTAGTTTTTTGTAAGGGCAATCAAACTCCTTTGGCTGAAAWGGCCGGTCAGTGGTTTACAAGAGATAGGGGGATGCGTTTTGTGTGACAGTCACTGACATTTGGGGCCTTGATTTATAGGCATATTTTTTTGTTGTTCGATTACATTTTGTATTACTCAATTCATAAATAGGAAAAATACATGGATCAGGAACACAATTAGTACATCATTCCCTCCCTCTTCCCCTCTCTCTTCTTCTTGCTGTATCTCCCTCGTTCTCCAACCCCCACCGGGGGTCGTCCAAAATGGAGACGAAAAAGAGCAGAGTTTTTCCCCGGTAGTAGCCCCCCCTCCATCCCCCGCACCTCTCCTCTCTCCCCACCAAAACAGATGGCGTTTTATGCTGAGCACAATAAGGACTATTCAGCATAAGCCGGGCGAGCCCTCCCCACCTGCGCTCGGCTCCCAATCACAACCTAATGAACACATTGGGAGCAGTCTGCTCCAAATTACGCCCAGTAGGCTACGGGCCCACAGGTAACCCCCCTGCCCCATCTCCTAGTCCTCCCTCTCCCCCCTCGCCGGGCTCCCTGAACACCCACCCCAAACCTCTGCCCCATGCGGCACCCAGCCCCTACACACTGGTGCTTAATCTAATCAAGATTTCTTTATCTYCCCGTCAGCATTCCAACACAACACTGTGAGCTGGAAAGTGTGGAGTGCAGCGACAAGCGTATATGTTACATGTGGGGAGATGCAGATTGACAGGCTCTTGTGTTTATGTGTTCATACAGAACTGAAGGGACTCTTGCTCTCATACCAGGTTTAGGGTATTAGGGTGTTTCTTTGTTGCGGTAGAGGGTTATATGTATAGTTTATGTTACTATCCATAATAAATTCTGTTTTATTTGAGTTGCTCTCACCTGTGCACAAACTCCTATAGACACACTCCCTGATTGGGCACCTGAGGTCTTTACTAAGGACTAGGATGTGAGATTGAGAGATAACAACATCAATCCACTTCCCCTATTTGCCTGTTTTCTTTGCTTCTAAGGACATCACTAATGGGTTGCAGTAGGCTCTTTAGCACATTCAACTGCATGTACAGTTACTGTACTTGTGTTTGTGTGCGCAGTATCTGTGAGCAAAGGGAGGGGGTAGTTATATATTCTMAGTGCTCGACAACAGAAGTGTGCTGTGGACCAAAAAACCCTGATGTACCGAAACACCTTCCAACAGCCCCAAAAGTCCCCTGTGACAAAATGGTGAGTTCAGGGCACCCACGATTCCCTTCCTCACTTTGTCCCATCAATCGCCCCTGGTTCTCATGGACCTCGGGCCAACAACCACCCCCATCCGCCCCCGTGTCTGTCCATCACAGGRCCTGACAGGTCCCCATGTCCCCCTGGCCAAATCTACACCTCAATCGGCCCGGGGCTGGTGGACCAAGCCTGGTCAAAGCCTGGTCCTTCTGCCGCATGTCAAAAAGCAGTCAGGAGCCACAGAGGAAGTGCAAATATCCTCTCTCCATCCTAATGGCCTTGCTTCAGATGGATGCGCCCATGACAATAGGACCCCGTGCCTGTGGTTTTTGTCAGCGGGCAACAGAGGCCACCTCAATGACTCTGCATAATTATGCATGTAGCCAGAGGACCATTGACATGTTAAAAAGCAACCGACAGTTGCTATGATAATTGATTTGGGCCCATTCCGAAACAGAGGGCCTTCTTGTCTTAACATGTCTTAAGGGCCACTTTGAGGGGCATCTGGCAGGATTTATAATAAGATTCAGGAGGGTATCTTTTCTCTGCCTGTTCATCCTTTAACATAGGGTYGTATATATCTCTCCAGTAAGAGAGCTTTGATGGAGTTGTTATTGAGGAGATGTGCTGTGGGTTTTTGAGGTCACCTCTTGTARATTGACAGGCAGCTTGTAGATAGTTTTTTACGCCAGTGGAGGTAAATGGGCTTGAGGTAGATGAGACTGTAGTAGATTATTCGGAAACATTTCCAACACATTTTATTATCATCCGATCTCTATGAAACCAGACCTTTTCCAGAAGACAGTCAGAGAGGTTTGACGTTTGAACTCATCACTCCCAACAAGACCCTAGACAAGCAGCCTGCCTCCACCGCTGGGCTGTGTGAGTAATATCACACCTGCCATCAGGGACCACTGTGACTTGTTTATCCAAACATCAGCATCAATGGCATTCCTCCGGATCCTGCAGGCCTTTTGATTGGGATGTTTGGTTACGTCACGGGACGTCCCTGCTCCCGCTACTCCCTCTCTGCTCCTTCTGCTTCCATAGTGTCTCATTGAGACTGGTCACTTCTTGTGTCCAGCTGCACTGTGTTTGGTCAGTAATGTAAAACCAGGAAGCCTTTGAAACCTAATGAAAGCCTCTTCGGGAGGAGGTTGGAGGTTCATCGTTATTAGGAGACTCAAAGGGTATCCCCCTGACTTCCTGGGGCAGGTCACTGACATCCTGGTCTCTTCTCTACAGCTGAAGGTTGTGCTGAGTGTGTTTAAGAGAATGTGTGTGTCAGTGAGTGTGTGTCAGTTCTAGTCTGTATGTCGGTTAGATTGTGTGTCAGTTCTAGACTGTATGTCGGTTAGATTGGTGTGTCAGTTCTAGTCTGTATGTCGGTTAGATTGTGTGTCAGTTCTAGTCTGTATGTCGGTTAGATTGTGTGTCAGTTCTAGTCTGTATGTCGGTTAGATTGGTGTGTCAGTTCTAGTCTGTATGTCGGTTAGATTGTGGTGTCAGTTCTAGTCTGTGTATGTCGGTTAGATTGTGTGTCAGTTCTAGTCTGTATGTCGGTTAGATTGTGTGTCAGTTCTAGTCTGTATGTCGGTTAGATTGTGTGTCGTTCTAGTCTGTATGTCGGTTAGATTGTGTGTCAGTTCTAGTCGTATGTCGGTTAGATTGTGTGTCAGTTCTAGTTGTATGTGGTTAGATTGTGTGTCAGTTTCTAGTCTGTATGTCGGTTAGATTGGTGTCAGTTTCTAGTCTGTATGTCGGTTAGATTGTGTGTCACAGATTATCAGCGAGTGTGTCTCAGTTTTAGTGCTTGTCGGTTAAAGTGTGTGTCGTCAGAGAGTATGTCGGTTAAAGTGTGTGTCGTCAGAGAGTATGTCGGTTAAAGTGTGTGTCGTCAGAGAGTATGTCGGTTAAAGTGTGTGTCGTCAGAGAGTATGTCGGTTAAGAGTGTGGTCGGTCAGAGAGTATGTCGGTTAAGAGTGTGTGTCGTCAGAGAGTATGTCGGTTAAAGTGTGTGTCGTCAGAGAGTATGTCGGTTAAGAGCGTTGTGTCGTCAGAGAGTATGTCGGTTAAGAGTGTGTGTCGTCAGAGAGTATGTCGGTTAAAGTGTGTGTCGTCAGAGAGTATGTCGGTTAAGAGTGTGTGTCGTCAGAGAGTATGTCGGTTAAAGTGTGTGTCGTCAGAGAGTATGTCGGTTAAGAGTGTGTGTCGTCAGAGAGTATGTCGGTTAAGAGTGTGTGTCGTCAGAGCGTATGTCGGTTAAAGTGTGTGTCGTCAGAGCGCAATGTCGGTTAAGAGTGTGTGTCGTCAGAGAGTATGTCGGTTAAAGTGTGTGTCGTCAGAGAGTATGTCGGTTAAGTGTGTGTGTCGTCAGAGAGTATGTCGGTTAAAGTGTGTGTCGTCAGAGAGTATGTAGGTTAAAGTGTGTGTCGTCAGAGAGTATGTCGGTTAAAGTGGTGTGTCGTCAGAGAGTATGTCGGTTAAGAGTGTGTGTCGTCAGAGCGTATGTCGGTTAAAGTGTGTGTCGTCAGAGCGTATGTCGGTTAAGAGTGTGTGTCGTCAGAGAGTATGTCGGTTAAAGTGTGTGTCGTCAGAGAGTATGTCGGTTAAAGTGTGTGTCGTCAGAGAGTATGTCGGTTAAAGTGTGTGTCGTCAGAGAGTATGTCGGTTAAAGTGTGTGTCGTCAGAGAGTATGTCGGTTAAAGTGTGTGTCGTCAGAGAGTATGTCGGTTAAAGTGTGTGTCGTCAGAGAGTATGTCGGTTAAAGTGTGTGTCGTCAGAGAGTATGTCGGTTAAAGTGTGTGTCGTCAGAGAGTATGTCGGTTAAGAGTGTGTGTCGTCAGAGAGTATGTCGGTTAAGAGTGTGTGTCGTCAGAGAGTATGTAGGTTAAAGTGTGTGTCGTCAGAGAGTATGTCGGTTAAGAGTGTGTGTCGTCAGAGAGTATGTCGGTTAAGAGTGGTGGTCGTCAGAGAGTATGTCGGTTAAGTGTGTGTCGTCAAGAGATGTCGGTTAAAGTGTGTGTCGTCAGAGAGTATGTCGGTTAAAGTGTGTGTCGTCAGAGAGTATGTCGGTTAAAGTGTGTGTCGTCAGAGAGTATGTCGGTTAAAGTGTGTGTCGTCAGAGAGTATGTCGGTTAAGAGTGTGTGTCGTCAGAGCGTATGTCGGTTAAGAGTGTGTGTCGTCAGAGCGTATGTCGGTTAAAGTGTGTGTCGTCAGAGAGTATGTCGGTTTAAGAGTGTGTGTCGTCAAGAGTATGTCGGTTAAGTGTGTGTCGTCAGAGAGTATGTCGGTTAAAGTGTGTGTCGTCAGAGAGTATGTCGGTTAAAGTGTGTGGTCGTCAGAGAGTATGTCGGTTTAAGAGTGTGTGTCGTCAGAGAGTATGTCGGTTAAGAGTGTGTGTCGTCAGAGAGTATGTCGGTTAAAGTGTGTGTCGTCAGAGAGTATGTCGGTTAAGAGTGTGTGTCGTCAGAGAGTATGTGCGGTTAAGAGTGTGTGTCGTCAGAGCGTATGTCGGTTAAAGTGTGTGTCGTCAGGGGTATGTCGGTTAAGAGTGTGTGTCGTCAGAGAGTATGTCGGTTAAAGTGTGTGTCGTCAGAGAGTATGTCGGTTAAAGTGTGTGTCGTCAGAGCGTATGTAGGTTAAAGTGTGTGTCGTCAGAGCGTATGTCGGTTAAAGTGTGTGTCGTCAGAGAGTATGTCGGTTAAAGTGTGTGTCGTCAGAGAGTATGTCGGTTAAGAGTGTGTGTCGTCAGAGAGTATGTCGGTTAAGAGTGTGGTGTCGTCAGAGCGTATGTCGGTTAAGAGTGTGTGTCGTCAGAGAGTATGTCGGTTAAAGTGTGTGTCGTCAGAGAGTATGTCGGTTAAGAGTGTGTGTCGTCAGAGAGTATGTCGGTTAAGAGTGTGTGTCGTCAGAGCGTATGTCGGTTAAGTGTGTGTCGTCAGGAGGTATGTCGGTTAAGAGTGTGTGTCGTCAGAGCGTATGTCGGTTAAGAGTGTGTGTCGTCAGAGCGTATGTCGGTTAAAGTGTGTGTCGTCAGAGAGTATGTCGGTTAAGAGTGTGTGTCATCAGAGAGTATGTCGGTTAAAGTGTGTGTCGTCAGAGCGTATGTCGGTTAAGAGTGTGTGTCGTCAGAGCGTATGTCGGTTAAAGTGTGTGTCGTCAGAGAGTATGTCGGTTAAAGTGTGTGTCGTCAGAGCGTATGTCGGTTAAGAGTGTGTGTCGTCAGAGAGTATGTCGGTTAAAGTGTGTGTCGTCAGAGAGTATGTCGGTTAAGAGTGTGTGTCGTCAGAGCGTATGTCGGTTAAGAGTGTGTAGTCAGAGAGTATGTCGGTTAAAGTGTGTGTCGTCAGAGCGTATGTCGGTTAAGAGTGTGTGTCGTCAGAGCGTATGTCGGTTAAGAGTGTGTGTCGTCAGAGCGTATGTCGGTTAAAGTGTGTGTCGTCAGAGAGTATGTCGGTTAAGAGTGTGTGTCGTCAGAGAGTATGTCGGTTAAAGTGTGTGTCGTCAGAGAGTATGTAGGTTAAGAGTGTGTGTCGTCAGAGCGTATGTCGGTTAAGAGTGTGTGTCGTCAGAGAGTATGTCGGTTAAGAGTGTGTGTCGTCAGAGAGTATGTCGGTTAAGAGTGTGTTCGTCAGAGCGTATGTAGGTTAAAGTGTGTGTCGTCAGAGAGTATGTCGGTTAAAGAGTGTGTGTCGTCAGAGAGTATGTCGGTTAAGAGTGTGTCTGAGTTTAAAGTGCATCGGACTCGGTTGCAGTATGTGTCATTAGAGCGGCAGGCAGCCTAGTGGTTAAGAGTTCGGGCCAGCAACTGAATGGTCGCTAGTTCGAATCCCCAAGCTGACTAGTTGAAAAATCTGTCCATGGCACTTGAGCAAGGCAATTAACCTTAATTACTACTGTAAGTCGCTCTGGATAAGAGTGTCTGCTAAATGACTCAAATGTAAATGATTAGAGTGTGCGTTAGCGAAACGTTAAGAGTGTGTGTCAGTGATGTCTATCATCAGTATACCTATCTGTGGCCTACTGAGCTCCCCTCTCCTACACGGCTCATTCAAACCAGCCCCGAACATGAGGTGTGTGCTCTGTCACATGAATGTTTATATTTCCTTCAGAACTGTGCCAAGCAGCAGACAGAAGAGAGGAAGGATTACATAGACCACTACATTTACGCGGTGTTTGCACATATAATTACGATGCTGTTGGTGGGGGGGGGGGGGGTCGGTGTTGCAGGAAATGTAGCAGGAGCCAATGTAGCCGTTTTCACTTTGAACAGTGGAAAATGTAATCTTGTCGAAACCTCACAATGTTGTTTTGACATCATTCCAACGTTTATGGATTTTCCTATGTGTGGTGAGATGGTTGTGTAAAAGCTGTAAGTGGTTCACCTGGTGTTCGTATGGGGTTGCAATGTTTGCACAATGCAGATTACCTTCAGGGAGGTCTAGCTCCCAGTGCTAGTTCATGACAACCATCTTGTGTGACTACCTACCGTAAACCTAGCTACTAATGGGTCCTTATTCTGATGACCTGTTTAAGAGTCAATATTTAATCCATTCATCAAACTGTATTTCTATAACAGTTTTTGCAAGAGGTTTTGTTTTACTATAACCTGTTCATCAAATGTTCTGTCCTTTAACAATAGACTATTTAGACTATGACTGACTGTCTTCTCATCAGCAGTACTTCCTAGGAGGGAACAGCCAAGTGGCCTACCTGTCTGTCTAACTATCTGTCTAACTATCTGTCTAACTATCTATCTGTGCCATGGTACACTTTTGACAAAGCCATACTGACCCAGATATCACAAAGAGAGAGAGAGAGCGAGAGAGCGAGAGAGAGAGAGAGAACGTATGGAACAGATGTGTATTCATGCACGTAAGTACCAAGGACAAAAACATTAAACTCTCAGTAGCCTTTCCTAGCCTGCGTGTGAGTGTCCTACAAATATTAGTGCCACTCTGTTARCAGCCTCTACGTAGAGAATTAACTCACAGACATTCATTGGTTTCYGATTGACCACCCGGGTTTTATAGGATGTCCCCCACTTCACCATTTTAGGTCAATCAGCATTGTATTAGGGACGAACTTGATTTAACATCTGAGAGACCGCGAAGGATACCAAATGTTACAAGATATTGTTGCTCAGATAAGTCAGCTATGTCAGTGACATCCCTGGTCCTTGCGGAGCCCCCCTTTTATCTATGGAGATGAGAGTGTGGTGCCCTGGCGGTGGTGGCCACCCCTCCTGTCACCTTCGTCCCACCGGGTGGCAGCCTGATGCCTGTGTTTCTATGCTAATGGCTATGCCTGGTGGTCTCACCACTCTCCTTTATCTTATCGCTCTCTCTCTCTTTATCTTATCTCTTTCCTCCGCCTCTGTCCTCTGCCTCAGTCACAGGAGGCTGCTGAGGGGAGGGCGGCTCATAATAATGTCTGGAATGGAGTAAATGGAATGGCATCAAACACATAGAAACACATGTGTTTGATGAGTTCGACACCATTCCATTAATTCCGTTCCAGCCATTACTGAGAGCCCGTCCTCCCCAATTAAGGTGCCACCAACCTCCTGTRGCCTCAGTGCATACCTGGCATGCCTTATGCTCTGGCTGCTCTAGCCCTCTCACCTGACTCTCTGTTTCTCACCTTCACGTGCTGCCATCACACTAGCTCTGTGAATGCCTTGCATATTTTCTCTGTATTTCTGGCACACATGTATTTCCTATTTTCTGTGAATCTCTACATCTGTGGTTAAAACTGTACCATGGTTTGAATGGCATGGTGTGTTGGCCAGCAGCCATAGATAGTGCTAAACATGGCCCGATCATTAAAACCCAAATTCAGACATATCTATTTACACTCTTTCTATAGATGAAGAGATGGCCTTGTTGCTACGGATCACCACTGGTTAACTCTATCCCCAGAGCCTGATTGTGTGAGTGTGAATTAACACAAACCCAGCAAAGGAATTACAGGGATAAAAAGTTGTTGTGACCCCAACATTATTTCAGTCCAGAATGGGACCGATCAGACAGTATAAATCTGTGCTGACTTAACCCCCCCGACCCCCCGCTCTCCCCCTTAGCCTCTTTGTCTCCATTGAGCCCTACCTCCCCAGGGTGATTATTTCTTATCATGTACTTATTTGTTTAATCCACCCCTCCCCCTACAGCACTTGGCGGGCCCACTCCCCATACACTGGCTGTCTGGTGGTAGGAGCCCCTCTCTCTCCCCCTCCTCGTCCTTATACAGTTCCCAGCCCTAGCCCTAGCCTCAGCCCTAGTCCCAGCCCGAACCACAGTCCCAGCCCTAATCCCAGGCTTAACCCCAACCATAGCCCTAGCCCTAACCCTAGCCCCAGCGACAATATGTGGATGTTCACTCCGGCAGCCTCTGAACCCCATCGGGGGGGAATCCTTCTCCCCCTCTCCACCCCCAGTACCCCTCCCTCTTGCATGCGGCCACCACTAGTGAGCCTGTATGCACACCATAAATAATGGATGCATTAGCATGCATGAATATCTTTTTGAAAGGGGGGATGCCTTAATTCATTATTAATCCCCTCAGAGGAAAACGGGGCTGTTGCTGCCTGGACTTGGCTGGGCTAGGCCCCTACTAAACCCTGATTTAGGGTCTCTGTCTATGGCTCGTCTGTACACTATCATACTCCCCCACCCCTCCAGAAATCACTGTCCCTCCCCACCCAGATCAAGTCCCCCTCCGCCCCCCTTCATCAAGCCTCAATCTTTCCCAAAACACATCTGGAAGGGGGGATAATCTGCTATAATTTTTGAGGGGGCGAGGGGCTGATCCTGGGGGGCACAGTGGGGTGACCCCTCCCTAACAGTATCAAGGCTGGAGCTCTGACGGTCAACGGTTGTATTTTATGTATTTGTATTTAAACAAAACAGGTATGGTCCATTATGTCCCTTAAATAACGTCCACTGGTGGAGACAAACCAAACCCATGTCTCTGTATTTTCTGGTTGTGTTTGTTTTGAAAGGTTGAACAGCCATAGAGCTATTGACTTTGAAGTTGCCATTAGCACCATTTGGCGGGGGGGCGGGGGTAGGATCGTGGGGGTGTGGGGGGGGGGGGTAGATGAAGAGGAGGGGGCGGGTGACAAATACAATTCTGATCGCAGAGCGTAAAGTAATTTATGGTGGGGGGTTGTCGAGGGGTTATGTGGTTTCGTGTTATTTTTAGAACTGGTACAGTGGGCATTGAGGAAAGCTGTTGCAATTTCATCAAGCACATTGTAAATCCAGGGTTGAGTATTTAGTTGGTTTAGTACTGTAAAGAACATGTGTTACAGGAAGATAAAGATGCTCTACGCTGGCAATTTACAAATGTGTTGTACAGGATGTTTGCATGCTGTGGGTGTGTGTGTGTGTGGTGTGTGTGTGTGGGGGGGGGGGGGCTACTGGATTCTAGTCTAGACGTGTGTGTGTCAGAGTGTGTGTGTACGTGCTACACCCCATCCCTCTCTCCCACCACTAGGTCGCACTGCCTGCCTCACAGCATTCGCTCCTGCTTGACTCCAGCCTCCTGGCTCACACCAGCCAATCACCGCCCTCAAAAGCATTGCCACACTGCAGCCTCCACCAATCACAAATCACTATAGAACGCACACAGACACACATGCAGTGTCTAGTGAACGTCTACACACCACTTTGCTGCCTTAAAATGAAATCTACAGATCTATACAACCTACTCCACATTTTTTATGTTAAAGAAAATGATGGAACATTTTCCAAATTAATAAAATAAAATGAAGATGTCTTGATTGCGTGTCTTCACAYCCCAGAGTTAAAACTTGGTGGAAGCACCTTTGGCACCGATTACAGCTTTGAATAATTTTGAATACGATTCTACAAACGTTGCACAACTCTTAGGGCAACATACAGTATATCCACTGAGTTTGTCAAAATTGCTCAAGCTATATACATTTGGTTGGGAGTCATTGATGGACAGCAATATTCAAATCTTGCCTCTGATTTCAAGCAAATTTAATTCAGGACTGAGACTGGACCAATCAGGAACACTTAACACCTATTGGAAAGCCATTCTGGAGTGTCTTTGGCTTTMAAATGTGTGTAACTGTCCTGCTCAAAAATAAAACTATCCCAGGGTTTTCCTCTAGATTTTTACMTGGGCTTTGCTCCTTTCATATTTATTTTGATCCTGACAATCTCCCCATTCCCTGTTGGTGACAAGCATACACATAACATAATGCTGCCACCGCAATATTTGAAAACACAGAGAGTTTCACTTTGTATTGTGTTGTATTAGATTTGACCCAAACYTAGCATTTTTWATTTAGGCCAAAAAGTTAATTTATTTGCCGTGTTGTCTTGCAGTATAACTTAACGGCCTTGTTGCAAACTGAATGGATGATTTGAAGTCGATTATTTTAACACGGGCKTCCTTCTTTTTTTGACTTTGTCATACAGGCCAGTAATGTGGAGCGAATGCAATGTTGTTGATCCTCTGTATTTTCAAGCATTGTGGTGGCAACATCATGTTATGGGTATTCTTGTCACCGGCAGCGACTGGGGAGTTTGCAATGATCAAAATAAACATGAAAGGAGCAAAGCCCAAGTAAGAAGTTAGAGGGAAACCCGTCGTAGCCTTCCTAACCCTGGGATAGAGTTTTATTTTACAGCGGGATAATTGTATACAKTTTAATGCCAAAGACACACGAGAATGGCTTTCCAATAGGTGTTGAGTGTTCCTGAATGATCCAGTCTCAGTCCTGACTTTAACCTGCGTGAAAATTTAGAGACAAGGTTTACATGTTGCTGTCCATCAATGACTCCCAACCAAATGTATTGATCTTAAGCAATTAAAAAAAAATGTTTTGTTGATATGTTGCCCTAAGAGTGCAAGGTTGGTAGACTCTTAATCAAAATGATTCACAGCTTTAATGGCTGCCAAATGTGCTCCCACCAATTGTTAACTCTGCGGTGTGAAGATATACGCAATCAATACATCTTCATTTCTTTATTAGTTTGGAAATGTTTCTATATTTTTTCATTAACTTTCAAAATGGGGAGCAGGTTGTGTAAATCGGTAGGGGGACAAAATCTTTAAATTAGATTGAATTTTAAGGCAGCTAAATGTGACGACTGTGTAAAGCGTTTGTTGACTTTCACTAGAGACTGTACACACACACACACACAGATGCACACACACTGGATATTTGCTTGCTTTAGTCACATAGATATTAATGTACATAATCCTGTTTGCTTGAACCACCATGTAACATAAATATAACTGACCCAGATAGTCATGTCAAACTTGATCCATGGCTTCATTCCTGCTTGTGTTTCTAACAATCACATTTTTGTCCTTGCAAAAATATTTGGCATAGGTTCCCAGTAGCAGAGATAAAAGGGAAATATTTGCCAGGTATTCGCCAGATAAAAGTTACATTTCTTCCTCTCTGTCTGTCAAGATATTAATACAGAAAAAGACACATAAGAATATGTATCATTTATGGTAAGAGAATGATAACAGATGTAAACCAACTGTAAAAGTAATAGAAGCCAGTTGAAACAAAGTTACCCGGAGAGTGTGTTCTTATCATACAAATGCAAGTTTATTTTTTGCTTATTACTGTATTATACCAAGCTATATCTTCTATACTCACCAAGGTTGTAGGTAGCCCCAGTTGTAAGCTGTGCTGTTGTCTGTTGGCTGGGGTACAACGGGACGGCGGGCGGGCGTAGGGGGCTGTTTTGTGACACAGAGAGAGAGTGAGAGAGGGCCTAGGTTCTGGAATGTTCCCGGCCAAATGTTTGGGTCCTGGGTCTCCATGCTACAGCGCAGGGCCAGTGGGCCTGGTGGCAGGCGGCTGCAGGCACCACACTGTGCAGCTGAACTCCAGTCAACCCCGCCGAATACCTCCGCCTGGGCAGGAAATGGAAATATTGTGCAGTATTGGCATGCCGATGGCCAATCTATCACAGGGCCGGCAATGGGACGGCCCATAAGGGGAGGCGCTCTGTAGATCAGAGATGGGCCGCTGGGATAGGGTTCAAAGGTAAACAGGAGAAACTTGAGCTAAAGAAAGAGGATCTGGCTCCTTGCAGGGGGCCACGCCCAAACCAACCACCATCACCCAGACCTGGCTCACCCCTCGCCCCTGCCACCCAACAGGGGCTCCCCTCTACCCCCCTAAAAGTGTCCAATCTCCTGTTTCTACAAGCCAGCCCTGTCTCCAACATGTTTGCTATGAAAAATGGCTCTTTTTAAAGGCATACTTCCGCTGAGAGGGTCTAAGTTCTAAAACCGTGTTGCTCTAGTCTGTTGAAGGCTGAATTCAAGTGTGCCTCTTAACAATTATCACACTGTGTAACACTTTGCAAGTCTACAAGGGTGAAAATAGGTCAGGGATTTGTTAGGGAATTTAATTAGACACTATGGACAAGACTTGGTCTGTATGATGTAACAAGTGTCTCTTTTTCTCCATCAACTGCTGCTTTCCGTTTCTCAGTAAACTATTCCTTTAAAGCCACCCAGCTGCTCACTAGCCTATGTCCTCTGGATAAAAAACCGTACGTTAAAACAGTATCTGACGATGCAGCAGCTCATATTGCATAATAGTTTACGCCTCAACGTAAATGCGCACATCGTACCAGGAAATGAAAAGTCGACTGCGGATCTGCAAGGGATAGGATGGTTGTGGATCAGATGATTATATAAAAGTATAATGTGCCCGTGTCACCAACGGATGATCGAGATGGTATGTCCGGTATCACTTTAAATGTTCACAACTCTCAGGATGGCGTATTTCTGCCTGCCGCTTATTTCCTGCTTGACCTTGTGAACTCGTCCGTGTGACCCGGAAAAWTCACTTCCAATTCTCATCTTTTATTTTGATATGCCTGGGCTTGTTATGTATTACCCAGACAGGATGTGACATCACCGGGTCCAAACGTCAGGACGGGCTGTCTAGGATGTCCAGAACCCGTGCTGCTGGAGGATGCTTCCTCGCAGCGGGGTCCAGACAAGTGATGCTCGCTGGAGGATGTAGGATTGAACCAAGCAGGCGAGACAGAGGCACAGGAGACTGAGTGAGTCGCGTGCTGACTGAGCGCTTTTTAAAACCGGTCTACTTTCATCCACGCACAAGTTCAGATGCTATGCCACACTTTCCCCCTCTGTCTCACGCCGGTGATGCAGTAAACGAGAGTTGTTATGGAGACAAATAACGTCCATGGATGCCGCACTCTTTTGAGCCACGGACAGGGCTGTAATGTAAAGGGCGACAATATAATGTGCTGCAATTAGATCGAAAGGGAACATTGTCTATGTAACGACCTCAGCTTGAATGGCAGGTGCAATCGGCAGAAAACAGAGGGGGGGAGACGAGACTCAGAACAGCTGAACATCTTACCTAACTGTTCCGATTGTACTATAAMTGTTATTGCGCATGTTGGAGCGATATTATGTGTTTTAAAAACGGAAATGTTTTCATATAAGAGATTGTCGTGAAACCCTAAGGTTGCCAGAGGAATTTACGAACTAGTGATAGGAAAATGAACACCCCGTGTTGGGATGAGTTGGTGCATCTCCTCCTCCGCGGGACAGCAGGACGCTCTGAGCCGGATTCTTTCGTGTCTAGGCTCAAATTACTGCAGTCAGTCACGTGGTGTTTGTTATTGTCCGCCCTCTTTTAACTGAGGTAGGCTTCTGTAGTGTGTGGGGGGAGCTGTTTATTTTATAACACTCTAGTGGAATATTCGGATGTACTGCTGCACAAATCTACCAGGACACGAATTTGATTGGATAATGAAGTGATATGCAGATCATATGAATACATTTTCTCCAAATAGGCTTAAATAGTTCATAATTTGAAAGTATTTGGATTATTTACACGAATGCACCACTGGGCACAGACATCAATTCAACATTTTGAATTAAAATGAAATGACGTGGAAACAACGTTCATTCAACCAGTGTGTGCCCAGTGGGTAGGCAATCCTATAAGAATTCCCTCATGRTTTGCATGCATGGTATGGTATCCATTATTTAATTGAATATCTGGTATTTTATGGAATATTTTAACTAGGCTACTGATGCTGTGCGAATGGAGTAAACATTTCCATAACTGTACAATAATGCGCATTGCCTCCTGCATACCACTGTATATGAATGTAGCCTATGTGTGTGATGCGTTCGTGCAGCGACCTATGGGATTAAGAGTGTGTATGACTCAAGCTGCTGTTGCCTGCTCGTCTGGAGGGATAGCTCTATTGTTCATGGCTTGCGTGTAGACAGGGTRCTTCATCTCCAGGTCGACTGTGGCAACTCGTGGCTCAGTTTGCCTACGTAGCTAGGAGCCCAGGCTGCCTGCTATGGAGTAGAGTGGGGGGGGGCAGCCGGGCCAGGCCGGGCTAAGAGAGGCTAAGGGTAGCAGTAGTAACTAAGAGCCTGGCCCTAGCATGGCCTATGGGCCCATCAGTAATTAGCCAGGCAGAGCCAGCGAGCAGGGCCATATATTCAGGCTGCTGAAAGGTCCCGGGAGGGGGGTCTATTGCCGGCCGACAGGTGCAAGAGGGAGGTAGGCGTCAGGAGCCAGGGGAATCGAAACTAGAGATGGGGGCAAAGAGGGTAGCGTCTGCATCCCTGGGGTCAGATAGCTCCACATACCCCCTCCTCCCCCGTCCCTTGAGGGTCCGAAGCGAAAGCAAGTTCAAGAGCTTCTTCCTGCCCCAGCCACTTTGTGTGTGTGTGTGTGTGTGTGTTGGGGGGGGGGGTCAGGAGGATGTGTTATTGTGTATTATAATCATCATCTGTCTTGCTATATCTAGCTCAGTCAGGGTGAGGGGGATCAGGGTAGATCCACCATGTATTCATTCATAGCATTCCATTACTCACCAAAACAAATGCTCCAGTCCAAATGATTACAATCATTTGACATGATTTCACACATGTGATGATCTCACACTTTGTTCCAGTTCCATACATGATCAGGTTATTTTGTTCTTTGTTATAATCCCCATTGAGTACGTAACTTGAAGTTTGATGGTGAAGTTGAAAGGCTTATTAAGGCTACTCGTCTTGCTGGGGAAAAAGGTACTGTATTGTTGCTGTGCAGTTTTTTTCTTCTCCCTGGCTGTTCTGCTTGAACTCCCTAATCCTGGTTACAGCCATTACAAATCCTGCTGTCTTGACGTGAGACTCCAGACAGGAGACTGGCTCTGTAACTTGGTTTCATTTAGCATTCCTTAGGGGTTTATGGGCAGGTGTTTACAATTACGGGCAGGATATTTATTGGGAACTTTAAAGGCATTTTTTTTGCTTACCTCTCAATTAGACAAACACACACACGTTACACAAGTCGCGAGCATACTCACACACGTGCATGAGCGCACACGCACATACACACAAACACACACATGCACACTTAATTTGTTTACTGTCTCTCAAGTAAAGAGAGAAAATCCCCTGGCCCGCTGTCCCTCTCTTCTTCTCTTCTCTCTCTCTCTCACCAGTCCCCCTATTAGGCCAGGTCAGTATGTGATGTGGGTGGAAGGCAGGAAGGGATCTGTGACCTATAATTATGGGGGCTTAGCAGGAGCAGTGGCTCTTTGGCGCTTGGCTCAAATCAAGGTGCAGCCTGGAGTCTGGGGAGGCTGGGCGGCCACTGCCCCTCTGCAGCCCTCCATTCTGCAGCCTGGCTTGATTGCTGGCAGCTGGGTGAGCCATGTCAAGTGGCAGCCTGGGAAATGTGAAATCCCCTGATAAAGCGCAGAGCCCCTAAAAAGCCATGAAGCTCATGTAATGAGGAAAGTGATGGGGTTTGGGTGTGCTGAGCACGCAGGCAGCAGGGACTCACCACGCATGTGTGGTTGTGTGTGTGTGTGTGTGTGTGTGTGTTTGGGTGTGTAGAAAGAAAGATAAAGTGGAAGTTTAGTGTGTTTGTGTGTGCACCTATGCATGTGTGTGTGTGTGTGTGTGTGTGAGAGAGAGAGGAAGTCAGAGTGTGTGTACTTACTTAAACTTCCCTTTGCTCCCTGTGGAGCATAAGGCCGCTACAAGTCCATACCATGTGTGTTTGTGTACGGGTGTGTTTGTGTGCGTGTGGAGGAGGAGGAGAAAGAGAGTGGAAGTCAGAGTGCACACGCTTGACTCCTCTAATCCTGGATTTGGAAGGATCCACACATTTCCAACAATGTAAATCCGGTAGTTAGGTCAGCCCTGCCACTGAGGTAGAGCTCAAATCTTCTCGGCTCACCTTCCAAGCCATGGAGACATAATCATACTACACTGAATACCGGTTATGCCTCTCATGCACTACCATGCCCCTTTCCTTTCTAAACGACGTTAATACCCATGTATACCCTAATTTCAAGACCCACATTACAGTAAATACGCTAAATACAATAAGTAAATACCTTCCTGAGAATAGTGGTATAATTCCTGATATTAATGCCGGCGTTCCGCTTTAGAATGATTCCAGAGCTGCTGTAGCAGTTAAACGCATTCCTGGTTTTATGGAGGTCATTATTCCTGTTTCTTAATCACCACCTCAGCTTTTATAACCTCCCTCAGCCTCAGTGTGTGGCTGGAGGGAAGGAACCACATGTGGGCACAAACCAGGAAACACAGGCCCACAAGAATAGGCCCTCTCTCCCCGCCTCCCAGATCAAACAGTCTGGGCTCTGTAAGCTCAGTGGGYTGAACACAATAGGCAAATGGCACAGCGAGAAGTGTTCTGCTGCATTTGATTGATGCCTATGAGAAGGTAAAGGGTACATTATTTTATATGATCCTGCTGGGGGTTGTCAAAGAGAGTATTATCGATGGATTTATGTGCAKAGAGCTGAATTCCCCACATACTGAAGGCTTCATAAGTCACCCTACTGAACATTTACCCTGGTCGTATTAGTTACATCTTCGGGCTAATAATATACACTACATGTCACATATAAGCGGTGAACATATGATTGGCCGTTAAGATGTAAGCGTTGGATGGAGTGATGATGCTCGGACTGTAGTCTGATGGATGAGTGGAAGGAAAGAGAGAAGCAGCTCTACAGTAACAGTGGCAGACTTKTGGTAGGCTCCATCCATCACCCTCTGCTTACACCGCTCTTTGTCCACCGACAACGGGGGAAAAGGTGGAGAGATGATTGAGGAGGGGGGGGGTGATTAAGCTGAGCGGATGTTTGTGGGAGCGGTGACGGCCGTGGTGATTCCTGCATAAATCCCAGCTAGCCAGACTCGTAACAGTCTATTGAAAGGGCATTAGCCTGGCCCTGGTTGAATAGGATCTATAATGTGTGAAGAGGCTTGTCTGCTCTGACCTGGTAGTAGGGGCTGATAGGGGCTCTTCTAGCAAACAGCTCTGCACTCTTAGCGACTAAATAAAYCTTGCAGCYGGTTCGATGGGCGTCATGGGTGACATACGCTGCCAGGGRCCGACGTGCTTGACGCCATAGTTTACGGGGCAACAGCCGTACTTGACGTTGAGGAGTGGGAATGCGGAGGTAGCGGGGGCCRGTGTTTGTAGGGGAGAGGGGTAGAGATACACCCCTCCGCTTGTTTAYCCTGCTCATGAGGGTCCCCTGCCTGCTGCCAGGGCACTTATCGCCTTGGAGGAATGTGGGACCTGCGTGTTAAATTCCCCTTGAAGCCCCGGGGGAGGAGGTAAGGGTGTTGGACCCGTGTCGGGGGAGTGGGGTGGCTGGGTGGGAGAGGAGGACCAGGGATGGTGGTCCAGATCCAGGGGGGGATTCCTCGATCTGTCAGTGCTTCTCTCCATCCTCCAGCTCCACATCAGCCCTCCGACCGACAAGGCAAACAGGATTTGCATCCATGGTGTATTTGCAATGCAAATGGTTTCCCTCCCTCCTCATTTGATTTGGAGACTCATCCCAGGGCAGGCCTCACACCGTGTACATAGACAGGACCAGGGTTTCGAGTGCACACAAGACCCAGACAAGAGAAAAGGCGAGAAGACATCTTGTTTAGCTGCCTCAGGTACCTAACTACCAGACTGATGYGTTTGCTTGCTCTCCTCAGATATTAGCTAGGTAATTTTATGAAAAGTTTGTMTTTTTATTTATTTATTGTTATTTCACCTTTATTTAACCAGGTAGGCTAGTTGAGAACAAGTTCTCATTTACAACTGCGACCTGGCCAAGATAAAGCAAAGCAGTGCGACACAAACAACAACAGAGAGTTACACATGGAATAACAAACATACAGTCAATAATACAATAGAAAAGTCTATATACAGTGTGTGCAAATGAAGTAGGATAAGGGAGGTAAGGCAATGAATAGGCCACAGTGGCTAAATAAATTACAATATAGCAATTAAACATTGGAGTGATAAATGTGCAGAAGATGAGTCTGCAAGTAGAGATACTGGGGTGCAAAGGAGCAAAATAAATAACAGTATGGGGATGAGGTAGTTGGATGGGCTATTTACAGATGGGCTATGTACAGGTGCAGTGATCTGTGAGCTGCTCTGACAGCTGGTGCTTAAAGCTAGTGAGGGAGATATGAGTCTCCAGCTTCAGTGATTTTTGCAGTTCGTTCCAGTCATTGGCAGCAGAGACCTGGAAGGAAAGGCGGCCAAAAGAGGAATTGGCTTTGGGGGTGACCAGTGAAATATACCTGCTGGAGCGCSTGCTATGGGTGGGTGCTGCTATGGTGACCAGTGAGCTGAGATAAGGCGGGGCTTTACTTAGCAAAGACTTATAGATGACTTGGAGCCAGTGGGTTTGGCGACCAATATGAAGCGAGGGCCAGCCAATGAGAGCAAACAGGTCGCAGTGTTGGGTAGTATATGGGGCTTTGGTGACAAAACGGATGGCACTGTGATAGACCGCATCCAATTTGCTGATTAGAGTGTTGGAGGCTATTTTGTAAATGACATCGCCGAAGTCAAGGATCGGTAGGATAGTCAGTTTTACGAGGGTATGTTTGGCAGCATGAGTGAAGGATGCTTTGTTGCGAAATAGGAAGCCGATTCTAGATTTAATTTTGGATTGGAGATGCTTAATGTGAATCTGGAAGGAGAGTTTACAGTCTAACCAGACACCTAGGTATTTGTAGTTGTCCACATATTCTAAGTCAGAACCGTCCAGAGTAKTGATGCTGGAYGGGCGGGCAGGTGCGGGCAGCGATCGGTTGAAGAGCATTTAGTTTTACTTGCATTTAAGAGCAGTTGGAGGCCACGGAAGGAGCGTTGTATGGCATTGAAGCTCGTCTGGAGGTTAGTTAACACAGTGTCCAAAGAAGGGCCAGAAATATACAGAATGGTGTCGTCTGCGTAGAGGTGGATCAGAGAATCACCAGCAGCAAGTGTGACATCATTGATGTATACAGAGAAAAGAGTCGGCCCGAGGTTTGAACCCTGTGGCACCCCCATAGAGACTACCAGAGGTCCGGACAACAGGCCCTCCGATTTGACACACTGAACTCTGTCTGAGAAGTAGTTGGTGAACAGGGCGAGGCAGTCATTTGAGAAACCAAGGCTGTTCAGTCTGCCGATAAGAATGTGGTGATTGACAGAAGTTGAAAGCCTTGGCCAGGTCGATGAATACAGCTGCACAGTATTGTCTCTTATCGATGGAGGTTATGATATCGTTTAGGACCTTAAACGCTTAAGGTCCTAAACGATATCATAAACTCCATCGATAAGAGACAATACTGTGCTGAGGTGGGTGCTGAGGTGCTGAGGTGCACCCATGACCAGCTCGGAAACCAGATTGCATAACAACAGTTGTTTGCCACGTAAAAATGTTACGGTGTAATTAAAAAAATATGTTTTTGCCCAAACACTGGCATACTTTGAAGGCTTGAGCCATCTGCACTTTGAATGTGTTTGTTTGTGTCAAGGTGTTTTTAGTACACAAGTGTAAATYATATCTTTACAAGTGTACCGGTAAAGGCCGGCCGTTATTCTCTGTGTCTGTGTGGTGTGTGTGTGTGTGTGTGTTTATGTTTGATGGTGTTTGTGTGTGTGAGGGCTCCAATGTGGCACTAATGGTCTATTACAGTTACTGAAGGTGTTAGTCCAGGAGTGTGTRTGTCTGTGTGTGTCTGGTGCCGTCTAGTCCAGAAGATCTATTTTTCTCATATTTCGTTACTTCCCTTCCCATGTCTAATGTAGAAACAATTGTGGTTGGCTGACATGAGCATATATCATGTGCAGGATGAACATACCGTACTGTACATGACACCCATGAAAATCAACCCTGCCCTGTACCCTCATTTTCAGACTATGGGATCTATTTTTGGCTGGCGCTGAGGCGCAAGTGTCAAATGCACGTTAGTTTGCAAATGCGTCATGTAAAAAATAGCGCACTGGCATTTTCCACCCCTTACACCAGGGTTGGCAATTTACCTGTCTAACACCAGCTCAGAGGTGGGAGGGGTGAAAMTATTTTTAGATGTGTCCTTAAAAACATGTGCAAATGTGCTAATTTCAGTAAGCGCAACTAGAGATATGTAATACCGACCAAAACATGGTCTTAGCGGTAACGCAGTTGGTAATGGCATTGATTTTGATAGCAGAGGYGCACACAGTACTTATGCACATCACCAATGTTTTATTCAAATATCACGAGCAGAAAAACAGTCAAACCACATTCCCATTTTTTATTTATATTGGACGTTATCTTCGTCCAGCTTCGGTAAAAAGTTTTGACTCATCATGTGCGATGTCCATTGGGTGAAAGGTGTCAGTGACAGTAGGGAGCCTGTTTAGGCACATCATGTTATTTAAAAAGGCTCCTTATTGTTTTTCTTCCGCTTTTGTCTGTTGGACCTAACTGTCAAATCGCAATTCAGTGCYGAATCCGCTTGTAGGCTATATTTGCCTTTCACGTGGCAATGTCACTGCTGGCCATATTTAACCTTTCAGCAGTGATATCTAAACTCAGCCMAAAAAAATAAACGTTCTCTCTGTCAACTGCGTTTATTTTCACCAAACTTAACATGTGTAAATATTTGTATGAACATAACAATATTTGTATGAACATAACAGATTCAACAACTGAGACATAAACTGAACAAGTTCCACAGACTATGTGACTAACAGAAATGGAATAATGTGTCCCTGAACAAAGGGGGGGTCAAAATCAAAAAAAAAGTCAGGATCTGGTGGTGGCCACCAGCTGCATTAAGTACTGCAGTGCATCTCCTCCTCATGGACGTGACCAGATTTTCCAGTTCTTGCTGTGAGATGTTACCCCACTCTTCCACCAAGGCACCTGCAAGTTCCCGGACATTTATACATTGCAATTTATTGCCCTGGCCACATCTGCAGTCCTCATGCCTCCTGCGAGCATGCCTAAGGCACGTTCACGCAGATGAGCAGGGACCCTGGGCATCTTTCTTTTGTGTTTTTTCAGTGTCA
>NC_036846.1:2115418-2139766 GCF_002910315.2 Salvelinus sp. IW2-2015
GTAGAAAGGCCTCTTTAGTGTCCTAAGTTTTCATAACTGTGACTTTAATTGCCTACGTCTGTAAGCTGTTAGTGTCTTAAAGACTGTTCCGCAGGTGCATGTTCATTAATTGTTTATGGTTCATTGAACAAGTATGGGAAATAGTGTTTAAACCCTTTACAATGAAGACCTGTGAAGTTATTTGGATTTTTCGGAATTATCTTTGAAAGACAGGGTCCTGAAAAAGGGATGTTTCTTTTTTTGCTGAGTTTATATTCAGTACCAGTCAAAAGTTTGGACACACTTACTCATTCAATGGTTTTTCTTAATTTTTTACTATTTTCTACATTGTAGAATAATAGTGAAGACATCAAAACGATGAAATAACACATATGGAATCATGTAGTAACCAAAAAAGTGTTTAACAAATCAAAATATATTTATATTTGAGATTCTTCAAAGTAGCCACCCTTTGTCTTGATGACAGCTTTGCACACCCTTGGCATTCTCTCAAACAGCTTCATGAGGAATGCTTTTCCAAACAGTCTTGAAGGAGTTCTTACATATGCTGAGCACTTGTTGGCTGCTTTTCCAACTCATCCCAAACCATCCAAATTGGGTTGASGTCGGGAAATTGTGGAGGCCAGGTCATCTGATGCAGCACTCCATCACTCTCCTTCTTAGTCAACTAGCCCTTACACAGCCTAGAGGTGTGTTGGTCATTGTCCTGTTGAAAAACAACTGATAGTCCCACTAAGCGCAAACCAGATGGGATGGCGTATTGCTGCAGAATGCTGTGGTAGCCATGTTGGTTAAGTGTGCCTTGAATTCTAAATAAATCACTGACAGTGTCACCAGCGAAGCACCCCACACCACCGCACCTCCTCCTCCATGCTTCACGGTGGGAACCACCCATGTGGAGATCATCCGTTCACCTACTCTGCGTCTCACGAAGACACGGCGGTTGCAACCAAAAATCTCAAATTTGTACTCATCAGACCAAAGAACAGAYTTCCACCGGTCTAATGTCCATTGCTCGTGTTTCTTGGCCCAAGCAAGTCTCTTCTTATTATTGGTGTCCTTTAGTAGTGGTTTCTTTGCAGCAATTTGACCATGAAGGCCTGATTCACGCAGTCTCTTCTGAACAGTTGATGTTGAGATGTGTCTGTTACTTGAATTCTSTGAAGCATTTATTTGGGCTGAAATTTCTGAACCTGGTAACTCTAATTAACTTTTTCTCTGCAGCAGAGGTAACTCTGGGTCTTCCTTTCCTGTGGCGGTCCTTATGAGAGCCCGTTTCATCATAGCGCTTGATGGTTTTTGCGACTTCACTTGAAGTTCTTGAAATTTTCCACATTGACTGCTTCATATCTTAAAGTATTGATGGACTGTCATTTCTCTTTGCTTATTTGAGCTGTTCTTGCCATAATATGGACTTGGTCTTTTAGCAAATAGGGTTATCTTTTGTATACCACCCCGACCTTGTCACAACACAACTGATTGGCTCAAACACATTAAGAAGGAAAGTAATTCCATAAATTAACTTTTAAAATGGCACACCTGTTAATTGAGATGCATTCCAGGTGACTACCTCATGAAGCTGGTTGAGAGAATGCAAAGCTGTCATCAAGGCAAAGGGTGGCTACTTCGAAGAATCTCAAATATAAAATATATTTTGATTTGTTTAAAAAAATTGTTGGTTACTACATGGTTCCATATGTGTTATTTCATAGTTTTGATGTCTTCACTATTATTCTGCAATGTAGAAAATAGTAAAAATAAAGAAAAACCTCTGGAATGAGTAGCTGTGTCCAACGTTTGACTGGTATTTAAAGGTCGACCGGATTATGATTTTTCAAGCGCGATACGGATTATTGGAGGACCAAAAAGCCGATACCGACTTAATCGGGCCGATTTTTAATATAGTATTATTTGTAATAAAGACAAATACAACATACTGAATGAACATTATTTTAACTTAATATATTCATCATGAAAATCAATTTAGTCTCAAATAAATAATGAACATGTTCAATTTGGTTAAATAATGCAAAAACAAAGTGTTTGGAGATGAAAGTAAAAGTGCAATAGTGCCATGTAAAAAAAGCTAACGGTTTGTTCCTTGCTCAGAACATGAGAACATTGAAAGCTGGTGGTTCCTTTTAACATGAGTCTTCAATATTCCCAGGTAAGAAGTTTTAGGTTGTAGGTATTATAGGACTATTTTCTCTATACCATTTGTATTTCATATACCTTTGACTATTGGATGTTCTAATAGGTACTTTAGTATTGCAGCCTAGTCTCGGGAGTTGATAGGCTGGAAGTCATAACAGCGCAATGCTTGAAGCACAACGAAGAGCTGCTGGCAAATGCACGAATTTGCTGTTGTGAATGAATGCTTACGAGCCTGCTGCTCGCTACCACGGCTCAGACAGACTGCTCTATAAATCATAGACTTAATTATAATATAGATCACACAGAAATACGAGACTTAGGTCATTTAATATGGTCAAATATTTGGAAACACAAACGTTTATTCTTTCGTTGAATACGGAACCGTTCCGTATTTTATCTAACGGGTGGCATCCTAAGTTGTAAATATTTCTGTTACATTGCACAACCTTCAATGTTATGTCATAATTATGTACAATTCTGGCAAATTATTACGAGTCTTTGTTAGGAAGAAATGGTCTTCAACTCAGTTCGCAACGAGCTAGGCAGCCAACTGCTGCATATTTCTGATTCTGCTTGCACAGAACGCAAGAGAGTGACAGTAATTTCCCTAGTTAGAAAGAATCATGTTAAGCAGGGCAATTTTAACTAAATATGCAGGTTTAAAAATATATACTTGTGGTATTGATTTAAGAAAGGGTTGATGTTTATGGTTAGGTACACATTGGTGCAACGACAGTGCTTTTTTCGTGAATGCGCTTGTTAAATTCACCCGTTTGGCGAAGTTAGGCTGTGATTCATGACAAATTACAGGCACGATCGATTATATGCAACGCAGGACAAGCTAGATAAACTAGTAATATCATCAACCATGTGTAGTTAACTAGTGATTATGTTAAGATTGATTGTTTTTTATAAGATAAGTTTAATGCCAGCTAGCACCTTACCTTGGCTCCTTGCTGCACTCGCATAACAGGTAGTCAGCCTGCCACGCAGTCTCCTCGTGGAGTGCAACGTAATCTGCCATTATCGGTGTCCAAAAATGCAGATTACCGATTGTTATGAAAACTTGAAATCGGCCCTAATTAATCGGCCATTCCGATTTAATCGGTCGACCTCTAACTGGTACTGTATGTTTGGGGGCAGTATAACGGTGAGTRGACATTCCCCCTTTCTCTTTTTATTGGATAATTTTCCAGCTTTTGTAAAAGGTTTGGACGTGTGTAAAACCCTCCAYAGTSTGTTGTTTTAGGTCTAATATTATGTGCCCACAKSGAGCAATTATGGTACCTGTAACTGTATTTGGACGTTTAAAACAAGTTTACTTTTATTTTATTAGACTTTGATTGGAATTATTCACCTTTTTTAGGTCTTATCAATAGTGAATTTAATCTGTTTTATTGACAGTGTTGGGCATGTCCATGGCTCAGACATAATACATTTTGTAGACATAGTAGGCCTTTTTCAGTGTGAATGCTGTGTTTAACAATATCTTTCCATATTGAAGCCATTCAATTACTCAGAACAATGTGGATTGCAAACATGTTCAACAAAGTTACCTGATATGAAAATGGGGTCGSGGGAGAATTTCCAAAATCCTGGTAAAAAAAAAATGACTGTCATAATATCGTCTTTGTCTCTCAAAATCATTGTAATGTGGTTAACCTTAAAAATCGAAATGAAAATTATTCAAATCCAAAAGTTAAAATTCAACCAGAGAGCGCCCTTAGATTGTGGGAAAAGACGCACTTGACCGCTGCACTTGAATCCTTTCCATGGTGAATGGCTAAACCCTCTACGCTATGAAACCACACACTAATGCAGACTGATATTACCGGCTGCAAGTGAAATGCTGAAAACAATGTGTGGGGAGGCAGAAACTCACATCAGTACCTTTGTCAGGTAACACTGTGAAACTAAGAATTGATGCTATAGCTCTGACTGACTGACTCAAAAACTCCCCACCTTATGCTCTCTAAATAGATGTTAGCTGAAGGCAGAGATGCCCATGCATTGACTTTTGTTTGCTAACTGTTGGGGGATGCTATTCACGATGACGTATTGTTCTGCCTCTCGATTCCCGAGCATGTAACGGCACAGGGGATGTTCAGTGTGCTGTGTGGCTATATTGACAAAAAACTGATTACATGGATCGAATGATGGGCTTTTGCACAGATGGGGCTCAATCTATCATGGGACGGTGGGCAGGCCTCTGCACTCTCATGAATGTGTCTCCYTCTGTCACATGGACGCATTGTATGATACACCCACTGAGCTATAATGGATACACCGAGAGCAACTGGAGGCAGAAGAGCTGATTGCAGAATTTGGAGATATGCAGCAGGTAACTTTGATTGTAAACTACACTACATGACCAAAGGTATGTGGACACCTGCTCGTCGAAMATCTCATTCCAAAATCATGGCATTAATATGGAGTTGGTTTTCCCTTTSCTGCTAYAWCAGCCTCCACTCTTCTGGGAAGGCTTTCCATTAGACGTTGGAACATTGCTGTGGGGACWTCCTTCCATTCAGCAACAAGAGCATTAGTGAGGTCAGGCACTGATGTTGGGCGATTAGACCTGACTCGCAGTCAGCGTTCCAATKCATCCCATAGGTGTTTGATGGGGTTGAGGTCAGGGCTCTGTGCAGGCCAGTCAAGTTCTTCCACACCGAGCTCGACAAACCATTTCTGTATGGACCTTGCTTTGTTCACGGAGGCATTTTCATGCTGAAACAAGAAAGGGCCTTCCCCAAACTGTTTGCAACAAAGTTGGAAGCACAGAATCGTCTAGAATATCATTGTATGCTGTTGCTTAAGATTTCCCTTCACTGGAACTAAGGGCCTAGCCCGAACCATGAAAAATCAATATTCCTCCTCCACCACACTTTACAGTTGGCACTATGCATTGGGCAGGAAGCGTTCTACTGGTATCCAATGGTGAATTGTGATTCATCACTCCAGAGTCCAATGGCGGCGAGCTTTACCACTCCAGCGAAGTTTGGCATTGTGCATTGTGACCTAGGCTTGTGTGCGGCTTCTCGGCCATGGAAACCCATTTCATGAAGCTCCCAACGAACAGTTATTGTGCTGATGTTGCTTCCGGAGGCAGTTTGGAACTCGCTAGTGAGTGTTGCAACCGAGGACAGATGATTTTTATGCGCTACAAGCTTCAGCACTCGGCGGTCCTGTTCTGTGAGCTTGTGTGGCCTACCACTTTGCAGCTGAGCCGTTGTTGCTCCAGACGTTTCCACTTCAAATAACAGCACTTACAGTTGACGGGGCACTCTAGCAGGCCAGAAACTTGATGAACTAACTTGTTGGAAAGGTGGCATCCTATAACGGCAGGTAGCCTAGTGGTTAGAGCGTGGACTAGTAACCGAAAGTTGCAAGATCGAATCCCCGAGCTGACAAGTTTAAAAATCTGTCATTCTGCCGCTGAACAAGGCAGTTAACCCACTGTTCCTAGACCGTCATTGAAATTAAGAATTTTTTCTTAACTGACTTGCCTAGTAAAATAAATGACGTTGCCATGTTGAAAGTCACTGAGCTCTTCAGTAAGGCCATTCCACTGCAGTGTTAGTCTATGGAGATTGCATGGCTGTGTACTTGGTGTTATAACCTGTCAGCAATGGGTGTGGTAGAACTAGCCAAATCCATCAATTTGAATTTTCCATATATATAGTGTATGTGGAGATATGGGATCAGAGCATGACAATGATCTATTTCACACCGAGGCTTGGTGGTTATTGAGTGGGAGTGTTGTAAAGATTTTTTCGAATTGAGAGAGGAACTTTTGTCATTCGCAATTAATGTAAAAAACAGACTTTGTTGACTTTGGTGTGGGGAAAATAAAATGTATCTCCTTGCCTATGAACGGTGCATCGGAAAGTATTCAGACCCCTTCCTTTGTCCACATTTTGTTACGTTACACCCTTATTCTAAAATGGATTAAATTAAACATTTTCCTCATCAATCTACAGACAATACCCTTTAATGACAAAGCGAAAACAGGTTTTTGGAAATGTTTGCAAATGTATAAAAAAAACGAAAAAATAAACATATTTACATAAGTATTCTGACCCTTTGCTATGAGACTTGAAATTGAGCTCAGGTGCATCCTGTTTCCATTGATCATCCTTGAGATGTTTCTACAACTTGATTGGAGTCCACCTGTGGTAAATTAATTGATTGGACATGATTTGGAAAGGCACACATCTGTCTATATAAAGTCCCACAGTTGTCAGTGCATGTCAGAGCAAAAACCAAGCCACGAGATCGAAGGAATTGTCCGTAGAGCTCTGAAACAGATCTGGGGAAGGGTATCAAAAAATCTACAGCATTGAAGTTCCCAAGAAACACAGTGGAACCACCAAGACTCTTCCTAGAGCTGGCTGCCCGGCCAAACTGAGCAATCGGGGGAAAGGTGCTTTGGTCAGGGAGGTGACCAAGAACCCAATGGTCATTCTGACAGAGCTCCAGAGTTCCTCTGTGGAGATGAGAGAACCATCCAGAAGGACAACCATCTCTGCAGCACTCCTCCAATCAGGCCTTTATGTAGAGTGGCCAGACGGAAGCCACTCCTCCGTAAAAGGCACATGACAGCCCGCTTGGAGTTTGCCAAAAGGCACCTAAAGGACTCTCAGACCATGAGAAACAAGATTCTCTGGTCTGATGAAACCAAGATTCAACTCTTTGACCTGAATTCCATGAGTCACTTGGAGGAAACTTGGCACCATCCCTACGGTGAAGCATGGTGGTGGCAGCATGTGCGAATGTTTTTCAGCGGCAGGGACTGGGAGACTTGTCAGGATTGAGGGAAAGATGAACGGAGCAAAGTACAGAAAGACCTTGATGAGAACTTGCTCCAGAGCGCTCAGGACCTCAGACTGGGGGTGAAGGTTCACCTTCCAACAGGACAACGACCCTAAGAACACAGCCAAGACAATGTAGAAGTGGCTTCGGGACACGTCTCTGAATGTCCTGAGTGGCCCGCCAGAGCCCGGACTTGGACCCGATCGAACATCTCTGGTGAGACCGAAAATAGCTGTGCAGCGACGCTCCCCATCCAACCTGACAGAGCTTGAGAGTATCTGCAGTGAGGAATGTGAGAAACTCCCAAAATACAGTGGTGCCAAGCCTTAGCATCATACCCAAGAAGACTAGAGACTTTAATTGTTGCCCAAGGTGCTTCAACAAAGTACTGAGTAAAGGGTCTGAATACTTATGTAAATGTGTTTTTTTATTTTTAATACATTTCCAAAAATATTGGGTTGTGTGTAGATTGATGAGGTAAAAAACAATTATAGCAATATAGAATAAGGCTGTAACGAACAAAATGTGGGAAAAGTCAAGGGATCTGAATACTTTACGAATTCACTGTAACAGACAGCATGCAGGGAAAATACAAAAAATTCTACAGATGAATGACTGAATCAGCGAAATCTATTTAACTGTTATCCTGCTCAGTTGACATGCCGGTAAGTGAAATCTAACAGCTGATCGAGCTGTCATGTGACCGAATGCTGCAGACAACGCATTCACTGGTCACTATGGAGGAGTTTTGATTCCTGACTTAAAGGGAATACTGTGCCGTCTCCCTCCGAGCATTAAAACTCATGGAACACTGATTCAGTGCTGTCGTTCGCATTAAAAAACAAATATCGATCCAGGTTGGATGTGACAGGAAAGATGAGGTRCACACTGTCAACCACGCCCCCTGACTTTGAGAAGCTTTACAATAGATGTATCATGGACACCTATCTCATTTTTGGTGGTGAGATAAGAAAAAATATGTMATTCTAATTAGCAATTGACTSTCCTAGCCCCACATAAAAAAGATATGATAGTGAGTTGAGAATACTGTTCAAATGTTTTGCAATTGACTGCCATAGCCCCAATTAAAAAAGTAAACATTGGCKGTGGGGTCTAGCCTCGACACACCTGCAACTTATTTATGAATCAAAACCCAGCCCTTTCGTGCCACCACCAGCTACTGTACCCATAATTATGTTTGTGAAAGTAGCAAAAGTCTTACTGACACCCTCCAACCGTGTGCTACCAGGGTTAACCAGAGTGCTACCAGGGTTAAGATTTACATTTTTATATTCTCTTCGACAGCTATTAAGTGGTCTGCTCAAGATGCTGTGCAGCTAAAAAATAAGGTACAATTATGAGAAAAACATTTCTTTGTAGTCATGATGATAGACAGTGTTGACTGATAGCTAGGCGTGCTTTAGCTTGTTGCTCAGTTTGAGGCCAGGGAAAGTGGTCATACTAAAGTCTCTCTCCTCATCTAACCTCAGTTCTCCTCTAGACCAGCCACTGCTCTCCGCTGTGCTGTGTCCTGAGCACTCTGTGTTAAGCTGGCTCATTCATTAACTCTGCTATGTGGGCAGCCACCCTTGAACACGAAGCCTAAACACATTGTGACAAACCAGAGTATCCCCGCAGTGTCATCAGATCACCTCGCCACTTTCAATTAGTGCCAGTCCAACACCACCTCTCCTTTAAGACCACAGAGGGTCCTCACATAGTAGACCTGGTCTCCGCCCACTGACCTGTCCCTGTGCAGTAGGGTGAAGTTAACTCTTGGCACTGATCTAAGGTTACTTTTGTGTGTCTCTCTCTAATGGTTAAGGTTAGGATTTGGGGATAGTAAGCCGATCCTACTACCAGAAGCTGTCTCGGAGACCCTCTGTTTTCATTATTTATTTACAGGCAGGCAGCCAACACCCACCCTGTCTTATGAGGACCCCAGTCCATAAACATAGGAGTGACAGTCGAGTATGGGACCCTCCTGGATTCAGTCAAGCCCCCCTGCCCCACCTACTCACCAGGAGGTGAACTTCACCGTTGTCATGGAAATGCACTTTCCCCCTTCCCTAATGCCCCTCCCACCGTTGTGGCTCTCTCTGCTCTCCCCAAACTGCACAGTAATGGCCGTGGGCTGAGGGKCTTTTTAGTAACTCTGCATGTAGTGTACAGTACAGTACAGTACCCTATAGTGACTCTATAACCAGGAATGCATTAGTCCCAAGGACTTTATATAATGAATGATTTCTTTATGTGCTTTCTGCCTTTAAAATCAGGTCAGATGTGGATTTGATGAAATCTGTTTACTGTATATTCAGTTTTGCTTCCCTTTGCATGTTTTTCTTTTGGTTTAGAATAGCAGAAGTTACAGTAGCAAAATTATTCTGGTTATTTTGCTGTAGTTAAAGATTAATAGAAGCAAACATACTACTTCCAAAGTGAACTCCTCATACTGATCTGGTCTGTCTGACTGGAGAGATTGGCTTCGCACACTTCTGTCTGCCTGTGTGTGCACACTGCACACTCACTAGACTAGAGCTCTCATCCAGACTCACACACACACATTCACACGAGCTCACACATGACTACACACACACACACACTCACACACACACACACACACACACACACACTCACAACACACCCAGGCAGTCTGACCAGCCACACTCACATGCACGCTAACGAGAGAATAATAGAGCGAGAGGGATTGCATGGAAGATGACTAACAGGGAAATCTTAAGGTTACTTGCATAAAACCCCAGTTCTCTGATGTAAGGATTGAGATACGGAAGTTTACATACACTTAGGTTGGAGTCATTAAAAGTCGTTTTCTCACCACTCCACAAATCTCTTTTAACAAACTATGTTTTGGCAAGTGGTTAGGACATCTACTTTGTGCATGACACAAGTCATTTTTCCAGCAATTGTTTACAGACAGGTTATTTCACTTATAATTCACGTATCACAATTCCAGTGGGTCAGAAGTTTACGTACACTAAGTTGACTGTGCCTTTAAACAGCTTGGAAAATTCCAGAAAATTGATGTCATGGCTTTAGAAGCTTCGGATAGGCTAATTGACATCATTTGAGTCAATTGGAGGTGTACCTGTGGATGTATTTCAAGGCCTACCTCAAACCAGTGCTTCTTTGCTTTACATCACGGGAAAATCAAAAGAAATCAAGCCAAAAAAAATTGTAGCCTCCACAGTCTGGTTCATCCTTGGGAGCAATTTCCAAACGCCTGAAGGTACCACGTTCATCTGTACAAACAATAGTACGCAAGTATAAACACCATGAGACCACACAGCAGTCAACCACTCAGGAAGGAGACTCGTTTTGTCTCCTAGAGATGAACGTACTTTGGTGCAAAAAGTGCAAATCAATCCCAGAAACACAGCAAAGGACCTTGTGAAGATAATGGAGGAAACAGGTACAAAAGTATCTATATCCACAGTAAAACGAGTCCTATATCGACATAACCATAACCTGCTCCAAAACCACCATAAAAAAGCCAGACTACGGTTTGCAACTGCACATGGGACAAAGATCGTACTTTTTGGAGAAATGTCCTCTGGTCTGATGAAACAAAAATAGAACTGTTTGGCCATAAGGACATAATTATGTTTGGAGGAAGGAGAGGCTTGCAAGCCGAAGAACACCATCCCAACCGTGAAGCACAGGGGTGGCAGCATCATGTTGTGGGGGTGCTTTGCTGCAGGAGGACTGGTGCACTTCACAAAATAGATGGCATCATGAGGCAGGAGAATTATGTGGATATATTGAAGCAACATCTCAAGACATCAATCAGGAAGTTAAAGCTTGGTCGCAAATTGGTCTTCAAATGGACAATGACCAAAGCATACTTCCAAAGTTGTGGCAAAATGGTTGAAAACAACAAAGTCAGGTATTGGAATGGCCATCACAAAGCCCTGACCTAATCCTATAGAAATGTGTGGGCAGAACTGAAAAAGCGTGTGCAAGCAAGGAGGCCTACAAACCTGACTCCGTTACACCAGCTCTGCAGGAGGAATGGGCCAAAATTCACCCAACTTATTGTGGGAAACTTGTGGAAGGCTACCTGAACGTTTGACCCAAGTTAAACAATTTAAAGGCAATGCTACCAAATACTAATATGATGAGTGTATGTAAACTTCTGACCCACTGGGAATGTGATGAAAGAAATAAAAGCTAAATAAATATTCTCTCTACTATTATTCTGACATTTCACATTCTTAAAATAAAGTGGTGATCCTAACTGACCAAAGACAGGGAATCTTTACTAGGATTAAAGTCAGGAATTGTGAAAAACAGAGTTTTTTAAATGTATTTGGCTAAGGTGTATGTAAACTTTGACCAACTGTATGTCACATGTGGGGTCGCTAGACTCCTGCTCTCTCTGAAGTACCTACCAAAAGTGTCTGTTGGAGACAGACAGTAGAGTGACAAATGAGGTGAGACTATCATTTCCATAAAAGGAGCCACTCTCCCGCCATTGGTTATCAGATATCAGAACACTGGGTTTACACAAGTAACCTTAAAATATCTTTTAAATGTTTTGTTTCAATGGCTCACCATTGTGGGGATGTGGCCAACTCATAGAAAGAGAAATTGGCGTGCTCAGGTCAAATTTTTGTAGTGACAACAGGTATTTGGGTACCGGGTTCAAAAGGCAAATACTTAAAGAAAGGATAAACCTGCACTCACTGAAATATTCTTTAAGTTTTAATTTATTTTGTTTAGCAGCAGGGGTCAGAACAAACGGATGCGTCTCAGTGGCAGCCTTCGTTAGCGTTTCATATCAGCCAACTCCCATATCGCAAATGCTCCTTGAAGCCAGGCAAGTCCCAACATCAGTCCCAGCATTAGTCCTGAAACTAAGTATGCATCGAAAGGTGCRGAGACAACCCAACGGGGAAAAGCCTCATAACAAAGTGAGGGGAAGCTCAATACAAGGCGCATACAAGCTCAGTATAATGAGATATGCCCCAAAAACAGTGCCCAAAATATAAACTCCTCTATAGTAGAGTGCCCGTTCAGGCCTCTCCGAAGGCTGTCACCGTCGTCATTATAAATCARTATAATGGTCCCCAGGATCCGGCAGGATATTTTCGAATAGAGAAGGGTCCACCATCTTCCGAGGGTGGTTGCCCAATGAGCGAAGAGCATGACACCCTTGCCCGAGCTCTCCTATAATCCAAGTAGATGAGGACCGCACGTATTGGACAACAACGGGGACACCTTTCTAGGGAAGGCGACAGGCGAAAAGCCATAGGTTCCAATTTATGACAATGGGAAAAAGTCGACCCAGGCCAAGGATGGGGTTAGGTACATTAAACTGAAAAACCCCTGGGCATACCACGGCGCAAACCGTGGCTGGTAGAGCACAGTCCACTTAGGAACTCCAAGGGCAGTAGTAAAGTGAAAGATGGAGGAATCTCCACGCTTTTCAGCGGCTAGTAGATGCTGCGAAAGGATCTTAAGAACAATAGACATGTCCCAGGATGAGCTAACGGCTTAGAGACTGGGTGTAAGCGACGTGCCCCCCTTAGAGATGACACAACAATTATGGTAAACTGTATAGCTGTCGGGGCCTTGGCAGGCCGAGAAAGAGGCTAAAGGACCTTAACAGCGATGAACCTTCTGTCTGTACAAAAGATCCTGCAAGGAGCATGGGACCACGGAAAACAGAGTGTAGGAAGGAACTGTATAGTCACACCACTTCTCCACTGTAAAACAGAGAGCATGCATTGGGGTTGGCACTCTTTTCCAAGAGTGTATACGCCCTGTATGATGACTGACTGCCGACTGGAGAATCACTGGTCATCGAGGAGCTCTAAGATAAAGAGGGAAACCTTACGGCATTACACAGTTTTCCTGGGACTGTCAGATCTTCCACCCCAAACGCCGTGGTCACCATGTTTTGGGATGGGAGCTCTCCGGGCCTTCATAGGATCGTTGCTTCTAACAGGCTTTAGCAAGTCAGTCTGGATAGATGCCGGAATTGGGCTCTCTCGGGACATAGCAGCCAGTGACATGATGTAAAACATCCAGCAATATAGCAAAAGGCCATAGGCATGGGGAAAAAGGGCCACAGTGGATGGCGAAAGACAAATTGCTGTCTTGCTCTGTGTGTTGGTGAGATCGGAGGGATGGCCGACATGCTGACTTCTGCCACTGGCTGAAAACCTGAGAAGGCGCCGGGGGGAGAGCCTGAGGGAGGGAGGCACGTGGGTGGAACAAAAAGTCTGACTCCTCCATTTTCTCATGTGAGCTCGGTCACAAAAGTGAGCTGCTGCACAGAGAATAGGGTTTTGTCTTAACCCAGCGCTGCCTTCCCACTGCTGCTAATCTCGGAGGGGGGAAGGAGGAGCAGCCATTACAACCATAGAGAGAGGTTAAGGGAGAGAGCCGTAGGCCCTGCACACTGTCCTCCTCAGCCGCAAGGACTGCCGACCCTTCTTACCTCCCTTATTGTAAGACTGCTTCCCTACAGGTTTGGCCTGGTTCAGGGGCCTAGCCTGAGTTTTGTCAGACTGCTGCGCCGCCGGGATCTTCAGTCCACCAAGGCCAGCTTGTTGCCCCCTCCCAGCTGTGAGGCTGGGGCAGGATGTAGAAACCAACGGGCTGCCATGGGGTCCGGATCTGCGGGGAAGGGAGAAGTTGAAGGCTTCGGCCTTGTTTTTTGCGCATGTGACACTTCTTTTGTCAAGTTGCCATTTACTATTTGAAAATAAAACCCAGTGGAAAATGGGTGATTTGATAAGCAAACTGAAGCTTGTTTCCCCTCGTAATAGTAGACAGCCCTTAGGGAGTAACTGCGCATGCACCTCAAAGCCTGATGACTCGCGCTCTCCAGAGGTAGTGTGGTGGCACCCCCAGGTGGCGTCAAAGAGAGACACTTTTCTCGAAATAACACGGCCCTGTGACCCTGTTACGAGCTAGCTCATTAGATGCCTCATGGCTAATAGCTAGGTGAAGTGAGCACTGTGTATGAACGCAATTGTCGTGTGTCTAGTGTAGGCGTTAGCTAGCTAGCAACCATCTCGTGAGGCTAAGGGTAAGCTATAGCTAGCACAGTGAAAACCAAAGGCAACAGCGTGGGTGTGTTGTTCAAATTCKGGCTGAAAATCCCCCAACGTTAATGCTGTGAGGCTAAACCRGTCAGTCTAGTCAACACAAACGAGTGAACATACAAACGAGTTGTACTAAACGAGAGATGGGAGCTAGCAACACTACGATCTTGGCAGGTGGAGAACTGGTTTCCGAGTTATCTAGCCATGCTAATGCAACCATATGTGCAGGTAGGAATGCTTGTGTGGTTAGCTTGCTTTCCAGAGAGCTAGCCACTGTAAGCTAGCTAGTAGAAGCCTCACCGCTTTGCTAGCTTCGGTGAGCATAGTAATGCGTAAGCTAGCTAGCAGCTACTTTGTGGCTAAGGTATGCTGTAGCTAGCATAGTGCTAGCCGAAGGGAACCGCGTGGGGGCAGTTCGACTTTGGGTAGGTATTCTTCCACAACCGCAGAGCCGGTGGGCAACCCAGTTGGTCTAGTTGACATGAATAAACGTAGGTTAAACTAGACAAGAGAAGGGCGCTAGCAATGTTACTGTGTTGCAGGTAGTAATGCTTGTTTGGTTAGCTTACCTGAGGTGTTAGCTAGCTAGCAGCTACCTTGTGGTGAAGGTGTGCCGTGGCTAGCTCAGTGATGGCTGAAGGAAACTGCATGGGTGCAGAGTTAGCCTTCGGATGGAGTGCTCCCGCGACCGACGGAGCCGTGTGGCTGAGATGGTTGGTCTAGTTAACACAAATTGTGAACGTAGGTTAAACTAGACGAGAGAAGGGAGCTAGCAWTGTTGCAGGTAGGGTGTGCTAATGAGTTTATCTCTCAGTGAGCAATTAGCCTGGCCATGGCAAAGGAAAAGTCATGACTCCTAGTTGCGTATAAGACACATGCTAAGGAGAGTTACTTTGGTGTGCTGTATTTATTTGTGTTGCTAGATAGGCTATTTATTACAACGGTAAGGAGTGTTTTCCTGTTAGGAGGCAGGGTCCCTCTCTTCCTTCGTTCCCCCTCTYCATCCATCCCTCCTCCAGAAGGTCTATATGGTGTGTCGTCTCTGGTCCGCTGCCCAGGCACAAAGGGRAGACCAGGCCTGACCCATTCATTGTGCTGCTCTTAAAGGAAACCACCAGTCAATGTAGGCTCAATGAGGCGTCGCCGTTTTGTAAGGTCTGATAAAGTGCGGACTAAACCGTCTGGGATCTGGGCTGGTCCACCCGGTGTTGTGTCCTCCATTATGAAGGGGAGCAGTTGTGTGTGTTGTGAATGTAGGTCTGTGTAATGCTTGGTTAGTGCTGAATACAGGGGGGGGGGACTAGGGAGGGCCTGGGCGTTGGGACCATTGAGGACTGGTTTAAGATGTCACCCCAGTGTTTGGAGCTGCTGTCCGCTGTCGTTAATTGTGACGAGGGATGATTGGGCGGCTCCTTAAGACTGGAGGACTGGAGGAGGAGAGGGACGTTTTTTCTGGAGTTTATTGAGGGACCGGATTGGTGTCTTTTGTGTTGAAGATTTTCAGATAATGTCAAGATAAGAGGAATGTCAAGATAATCAGAATCTTGAGGGTGTGTAGAATCTCCCAGCGACTGTTTTGTCCTCTTCTTTTGAGTTACTTCCACATGCAAAATGTTGCAGTATTAAGAAGGCATAACTTTGCAATACGAATTTTCCCTGTCGTTAAAGGAAAATGACCAGTTACGCCTAGTTTTTCAAGTGACACTTCAAAAGATGCTTCCTGGCCCAACTTAGCATTTTCCAGACACCTCTTGGGATAAGATGGAACAAATGGGACGATGATCCGGAGATCAAATTCATTAAGCTAAGCATGGYCAGTGAGAAAGAGACAAAGAGGGAGGGTCTTGGGAGTGCCGTGGCCCTTGTCTAAAGTGGTTAGGGGCCCCGTGTAGGCGTTGGGGTCTCCAGAGGCTGCTTGGGTAATTATCAGCCCGGGCTGCACGTGTGGGAGGACGAGTGTGTGTAGTCTGGCTGGCTGGCTAGTACTGAATGTTTGCATTCTCACAGCACCATGTCAATGGACTGCCCAAAGCGAAGTGGGGAGGGCTCTCCTGTAAACTGGATCCTATATCCTCCTATGTATGAACCTACCCCCCTCCTAATACCGCCCTCTTCCCTATACCCTAAACAGGGAGAGAGGGGGATTCTGAGGAGGAGAGGAGACATCTTTGACATGTCTACTGGGGCCCGTCAGGACAAAAGACCATTKCCTGCTCCTCCATGTGGAAAATGTCTGGGAGACGAGGAGGAGGGAGGAGGAGACAATTAGTGGGATTTGCTAATCACCAGGGCAACACTCATTTAATTGACATGTGAAATGTTGTTTAATCTAACAAGTCGATAGGCAATATGACAATGGGCTGGCAATCAGAACAGGAAAGCCAGGGGACTTCGACAGCTGATTGCTGAGGGAAATGTCTTTGTCTTTAGAGCTGGTGTGTTTGTGTGTGTGTGTGTGTGTGTTTGGCGGGGGGCGGGGGGAGACCCAGGGGGATTAAACACCATTATGCCTTTAACCCTTTTAGACAAATCAACAGAGAGCAGCACACTCTCAGCTTTAGTAAGAGAGTTGTTTGTGTGTTTGTGTATGCGCCTGTTTTCCCCCCTCCTCTAAACCATTGAAAACCATCTATTTGTCATTGTATTAACACAATAAAGATGACCCTGACAATTCCAGACAAGAAAAGGAGTACTCCAGGAACAACAACAAAAACACAAATGAAAAAAAGTAAGCCCCCTTCGCTTTGACAGATATCAATAAGTATTTATGTTATAGAAAAAGCAGCAGCACCATATTGTGAAGCCTTAGTCTGGAGTGAAAGCATGGAGTGGTGGCTTAGAGACCAGACAATCCAATACTTTTATTTACCAGTCATTCATTCAAAAAATACATTGAACAGGTTCTATACAAACTCAGTACACTAAAATACCAACCCTTAACACTGGAATAATCCAAAATGCTAATAAACAGTTATTTCATCAATAAAGATGATGTCACTCTATAATAAATAATTCTCAATAGTTTTCATATCAATGGCCTCAACATAGAACTTTCTTACTGGGCGTGTGTGTACATGCTGGATAACTTGTGGACATGGCAGGCGCATGCTTTCCTAATAAGTCCACAAACAACCCAAGGTGGTGAGTAGGTCGGCGATACAATGTAACTTAACTTCTAAATAAAAAAGATTCAACGTTGTTCTCACGTCTGATCTTGTTCTTACCGTGGGACATTTGCTATGGGAATATGCTTGTACACCAGTGGAGGCTGTTGAGGGGAGGAAAGCTCATAATAATGGCTGGAACGTAGTGAATGGAATGGCATCAAACACCTGGAAACCATGTGTTTGATGTATTTTATACCTTTCCACCAATTCCGCTCCAGCCAATACCACGAGCACGTCCTCCCCAATTAAGGTGTTACCAACCTCCTGTGTTGTACACGCTAGCAACGTGTACAAACATTTGCAATATGTGTTTATCACCAAATAACGGGATATAAGTGGAGTGAAATGTCCGACATGACAAAAAACAATCAGAAAAAAAGGGGAAAGTACTTATTCACACTCAGCCATGACCTTTCATCACAAATATAAAGGAGAGAGTACTGTTAACAGAATACATGAAAAACCTATGGTGCCAATATACGTAAGGAAATAAGGAGAGGTATATTTGTTTAGAAATAAAACTAATGCAGGTATTATGTGTTAAGTATATGCTTTGTTTCTATTTCAGAAAATCTCTATTTCCTCTACTTCCTGGTTTGAGTATGACCCCTCACCTGGCTTGTGACCCTTCAACTGGATATCACTCCGAAGAGTTGGCTCTGGGGCAGACTACTCCTGTTGAACCACAGGTAAGTCCCCACTCATACATCAGCCTCATCTTAGAAGTGTGTGCCCATGTTTGTGTGCGTATGCGTGTACATCTATGTGTGTTATATTGGAGCAGGGCAATCCTCCATCTATCCCACGTATAATCAAACTGCCATTGTCAGAGGTGACCTCCTAGTACTCAAACCTAGAATCTGAGATCAAAGTGGATGTATCCCAGTCTGAGTATTACAGAGTGTAAGTCTGCCTTTCTATTTTATCTATCTCTGTGATCTGGGCCAAGAGAGGTTTGTGAGCTGAGGATGATTCATCAGCTGGCTGCGCCTCTTCTAATCTCCAGAGTCACGCTCACTCTCTCTCTCTCGCTCTCTCTCTCACACACTGGCATAGTAACCCCGTCTCGCTCCATGCCTCCCTCCCTCTCTGTCTATCTCGCGTGCTGCCGAGGCACTATCTACTACCAGAGTTCAGATGTTGCTCTATTTGTACCAGGGAACGCCATCCCACCCCCTGCCACACACACACACACACACACACACACACACACACACACACACACACACACACACACACACACACACACACACACACACACACACTTCCCTGCCATGCATGCCACACCCCGGCCAGACAGACAGCTTGGCTCCTGGCCAATAATCACAGCTGGATCGGATGCTTTAAATGTGTGTGTGTGGCGATGGGGGGTTGGGATGGGGCCGTGTCTGGCGCACCGGATTGGCCCACTAGCACGGGTTGGGCCAGGGAGGACTGGGATTGGATAGAAGGTAGCGTGCAGGATTAACTGCGCTGTCTAGCATGGCCTCCCCGAGCGCTGCCTGACAGTTCTGCATATTGGATGGGTTACAGCTTATGAGCCTTGTGTGTGTGTGTGTGTGCGTGTGTGTGTGCGAGTGTGTGTGCGAGTGTGTGTGCGAGTGTGTGTGTCTGTGCAGCTTATCTGTGCGAGATAACTCTATCCTCTATGAGCAAATCTGCACGGTGTCGATTGCCTGACGTGATCACGGAATGCATTTGCCTGGCCCAGACGAATCGTTACATTTTTAATGGCGGTTCCGAGTTGGAATCACCAATCGATTCAATGGCTTCAGCACATTAGATTTGTGTCACTGTCCAGTGGTATCACAGCTGCAATACAAACAATGATTAGCAATATTATTGATGAGAGCAGGGTTCCATTGTAGGCTAAAGAGGAACTTGTGATTATGTTTTGCCATTAAGATGATAGAAGGTACTGACAATGAAATCGGTTTGCATGTGCTTCATGTTTACTAGAGGCAGGATAAAAACACTACATAAGAGGTTTCGTTCAATTTCCCCCACTCGTCCGTTATTATGACTATAATAACACTGGTGCTTGATGCAGCTACCTTTATCAGAGAGCAGTGTGTGTGTGTGTGTGTGTGTGTGTGTGTGTGTGTGTGTGTGTGTGTGTGTGTGTGTGGTGTGTGTGTGTGTGTGTGTGTGTGTGTGTGTGTGTGTGTGTGTGGTGTGTGTGTCGTTCTAATGTATGGACACTTACCTGTGTGTAATGGTGGTGGCCCGATTAACCCCACTCCACCCCCCTTGTCCTTGCCTATCCTTCCCCTCTGACCTTCACCTCAGCTCCTCCCTGGCCACTTTGCCCTGACAGCAGGCTGCCGAGGTAACAGTCAGAGTGCTGCTGAACCTGGAATAGGTGGCGTTGCTGGTTTCCATGACAGAGACCATGGGGTAATCACAGTTACACCACTGTGATTACAGCTGTCACCGCCATCCACTGTAATTGATGCTATAGTGCAGGGCTCGCCGCCACAAGAGAGGGCTTAACCTACACGCAACACTATGACACACACACACACAAGCAAAGAGGTAAGCAGGTAGCCTACACAACCAACACCAGACCTGTCTGCCAAAACACACACACAGTAGCACCCAACACGGCAGCACCAGAGCGGACCCCGAAGCCGTCTTCATCCCGCCAGCCTGAAGGACAAAAAAATTCCCTGCCTGGCTGCATCTCAATCTTAGCACTTAGGACAACCATCTGGCTCAGCAACTCTCCCTCCTTCACTCCTTTCCTTACTCTCTCTTCTCTCTCTCTCTCTCTCTCTCTCTCTCTCTCTCTCTCTTCTCTCTCTCTCTCTCTCTCTCTCTCTCTCTCTCTCTCATACCTCGCCACTTAGTTTTTCATGTGGTGTCAGCAGTCAGCAGCGTTACGGTCTTAGCCATGGATGCTAACGTGGCTCCCTGTCTCTTGGCCTCTGCTGGTGTGGTGGGTGCTGGTAGTGCTGTGTGTGTTTCACAGATGGCAGAGGGAGGGTGTGTGTGTGTGTGTGTGTGTGTGTGTGGTGGATGGATGTGCGTTTCGGAAGCCCAGACAGCCTCGGGCAATTTCTCTCAGGCAAGGTGGTCCGTCTGCGGCATCTGGAACGGCTTCAGCCCCCATCGCTGCTTCTCCATGAGAGCGTCCATATCTTTGACACTATTGCCAGATGGTGTACAGTGGAACACCGTTAAGCAGCTCTCTCTCTCTCTTCGGAAAACCAATGACTACTTCCTTACCTCGGTTGTGTTTTTTCAATCACCCAAATTCAATTGTTCCTTTGGTTCTGATAGGATGAATTAGTGGCAAGTGACAACACTAAAGTGGTTTTTAGTAATATGAAAGGACCAGAGCAAATGATTGCGCTATGGGTAAATAGGCACAGGTCCATGTCCGACAAAGCTATATTTATATGTTTGAGTATGAGTTAGACATCCTTGTTAGCTTGTCAATAAGTTTGAAGATGTTAGCAGTAAACAGAGCCACTTAGATTTTTGTGGAAAGCGCCAGTCTGAGAACCGATCGCTTGGTCTCTTGTGTGCATGGTTATTGACTCTGAGACTGGCAGGTCGGTATGTTTGGCTAGAGCCCTTTATAAGAGATCTGTGGTATTTTAAATGGCGTATGCGCTGTCATGGGTTTATGGCACGCGTCCAACATTTAAAGAAGCTCTGCCATGCATTAATACTGCAGACTCATACCTATTTTCCGGATTTCCACCCCCATGTCTCTTCTTGATCTCTGGCTAATTGTCTTTTTGTTCTTGTGATTTCCCACATCCATTAATTATGAGCTTGGGTACACTCTTAGAAAAAGGTTTCTGGTATTGAACTTTTAAAGGTTTATTCGGCTGTCCCTCATAGAAGATACTTGAATATACGCATTATTGGTTGGCCAAAGTAGAACCTTTTTGAGGTTCCATGTAGAACCCTTTTCCTACAGAGGGTACTCCACATTTTTGTGAAGTACAACCGTCCCTCCTACACAAAGCCCCCCACAACAATGATGCTCACCGCCCGTGCTTCAACGGTTGGGATGGTTTCTTCGGCTTGCAAGCTTTCCCTTTTCCTCCAAACATCACGTATGGTCATTTGGCCAATGTTCTGTTTTTGTTTCATCAGACCCAAAGCCGGACATTCTCCACAAAGTATGATCTTTGTCCCCATGCGCAGATTGCAAACCCATCGTCTGGCTTTTTTATGGCGGTTTTGGTAAGCAGTGGCTTTTTCCTTGCTGAGCGGCCTTTCAGGTTCTGTGATATAGGACTTGTTTTAACTGTGGATATAGATTCGCTTTCGTACCTGTTCTCCACCAGTTAATGTTCACAAGGATCCTTTTGCCCCTCTTGTTCTGGGATTTGATTGTGGCACTTTTCGCACCTAAAAGTAGCTTCTCTCTAGGAGACAGAGGCATCTCTTCCTGCGCGGTCTGCAACGCTGCATGGTCCCACCTGTTGTTTATACTTGCATATCTATTGTTTGTATCAGATGAACGTGGAACCTTCATGGTGTTTGGAAATTTCTCCCAAGGATGAGCCAGACGTCGTTCTGATGTCTTGGCTGATTTCTTTTGATTTTTCCCATGATGTTCAAGCATAGAGGCATTGAGTTTTGAAGGTAGGCCTTGATTATCCACTAGTTTACCCTCAATTGACTCATAATGATTTTCAATTTAGCCTATCAGAAAGCTTCTAAAAGCTCATTAGACAATCATTTTCTGGATTTTTCAAGCTGTTTATAAGGCACAATCATCTTAGTCGTATGTAATTCTGACCCCACCTGGGAATTGTGATACAGTGAACTATCAGTGAAATAATCTGTTGTAACCTTGTTGGAAAATATGTATTGTGTCAGGCACAAAGTAGATGTCATAACCGGACTTGCCAAAACTATAGCTTGTTAACAGAAATGTGTGGAGTTGGTTGAAAATACAAGTTTTTAATGAGCTCGCAACCTAAGTGTATGTAAACTTCGACTCAACTGTACATGTTATTCAAAATCATTGCACCCACAGTGCTCGGCACACGTCAGCGAGAGTCTGCGTGGCCAGGCGCTAAAATGAAATTGGGTTCTATTTGTGACACTCAACACACTGCAAGTCCGGCCTCTTCCCATCTCCCATTGGTTTTTAGTGGAGCGTATACCCACTTGCCATCTCCACTCATTGGTGTTTTTTGTAAAAAAACAGCATATACACACGTAGGTGATTGAAAAGACTTGTACTTTAGAGTCCACATTCCGGTTCAGTTGTAGTCTGTGGAAAGTTGTTCCAGCCCTGCCATATAAAGTCCAAAGAGTAAAGAGAACGCTGAAGGAAGGAGGCGAGATGACGAGAAAACCTAGATTTGGTTTACCGTTTTATGTTTGGATTAATTGTTGGAAAGAGGAGGACCTTTGTCATTTCAAGGATCAAATACACCGCAATGTTTTAATATCTAGTGGACAAATTAACTAGCAACACAAGCTAGCTAGCTAAATTGCCGTAAATGTTTTAATGCTTTTCGACCCTGTTCCCCAAATCTTAATATAATTGGTGTCAGAGTTTGTTGTTTGATATTTCGAAACCCTGCGTGTCCTTGTATTTCTGTCTTCCGAGCAGTGTGGTTTGGTCAGCATGTAACTCCTAACCTTAACTAACCCTAACTCCTAACCTTAAACCTTACACAATGTGGTCCGCTAAACCTAAACCCATAAAACCTATAAAAAGCATTTTTCCTTGTTGGGACCGGCGATATGTCTCCACGTGTCAAAACATTGTCTCTTTGGTTTTACTATCCCTTGTGAGGAACTTCTGTCCCCCACAAGGATAGTAAATCCAAAAACCACACATCACACACACACACACACACACACACACGACACACAGACACAGAGACAAACACTACACCCACGGAGCGAGAGCTGATATATCCTTGGACTACTCCAGTGAGTGGTAAGTGATTGGCCAGTGGGCACAGGCGTTGGCAGCAGACCCAGCTGTTTGTGTTCTGTGACAGGCATGACACAGCTTTAGAGAACCATGAAGGGGAAGTCCAAATTCCACAGAGTTCAAACACATCTGTTCCAGAGCATCACATGAGCTTGTTGTGGAGGTGTCGCGTACGTTCTGGTTATATTAGTTGGGAGCTGACATACAAACACTTAAGTTCCTACTGTGCTTCAGGCTCAATAAACTATTAGGACAGAGGCTGTTTGCCATGGTATCAGCCATTTTCGAATAGTGTATTTAGCGCCATTCAGCCTTATTTTATTCCATTGAAACCGTGCCGTTCTGTAGGAACAACTGTTACAGAACTACGGACCCAATTGTTCCCAAGCAGAATGCTCATTAATTTCCCCCTTTGTTTTGTAACCTGTTGGCAAAAGCATTTCATACAGCGATCTCGGCCTCCCATGTTTTTTTTACAAAGTAAAGGCTTTGGGGTGAATTCCCTGAGGAAAGTCAGGACAAAAAAAAAATACCATGATTTTGGGGATTTTTAACAACATTTTAATCCATAGAACAGGTCACTTGGAGGAAGGACTTTTGACAAAGCTGTATATGGTTGAAGTTTGTATCTAAAAGGCATAGTTAGAGAAATATTAATCAAAGTTGGCTATTTCCTGCCCTGCTTTGGACTTATCCCAGGCCTCCTTTTAAGACTAATGGTTGTTATTGGATTCTCGTATGGTATTTTTTTTGTCCTGATTTCCTGAGGTAATCACCTTTGATGAAAAGTCGACCAGATCTTATTCGTTAATAAACCTGACAATATTTCTGTTCGTTTTTGCAGTTAAAAACACAGTTAGTCACACTTCTTGATCTTTCCTTGAAAATGTGACTTCTAAAACACAACCTTAATAGCATCTCCAGGCTAAGATGAAAAAAGTCAGAATAAGAAGCTTTTCCTGATCACTATGAGCTGACTTTGCCTCCCAAACTGTGCTCACCCCCTCTCCTTCCTCCATTTCTTTGATGATATTATTAAGACCAAACTCTTTTTAGGATCACTCCTAGGCGCTGTGGAGCTATTTCAACCCAAAACACATAGACCATATGCTAGCTTGACTACCCAGACATTCAGTTCTGATCAAGCTGTCAGCACGGGGTACCACATCACAGTGTTGTTGTGCTGTTGACGTGCTGTTGTTGGCTGTGGTGGTGGATATGTGGC
>NC_036846.1:2139791-2222211 GCF_002910315.2 Salvelinus sp. IW2-2015
ACGTGGCTCCCTGTCTCTTGGCCTCTGCTGGTTGGTGGGTGCTGGTAGTGCTGTGTGTGTTCACAGATGGCAGAGGGAGGGTGTGTGTTGGTGTGTGTGTGTGTGTGTGTGTGTGGTGATGGAGAGCGCTTTCGGAAGCCCCAGACAGCTCGGGCAATTTCTCTCAGGCAAGGTGGTCCGTCTGCGGGCATCTGGACTGGCTCAGCCCCCCATCGCTGCTTCTCCATGAGAGCGCCACTTCTTGACACTATTGCCAAGATGGTGTACAGTGAACACCGTAGCAGCTCTCTCTCTCTCTTCGAAAACAATGACTACTTCCTTACCCTCGGTTGTGTTTTTCAACACCCAATTCAATGTTTTGTTCTGATAGATGATTAGTGGCAAGTGACAACACTAAATGGTTTTATAAATGAAAGGGACCAGAGCAATGTTGAGCTATGGTAAAAGCACAGTCATGTCCACAAGCTATTGTATATGTTTGATATGAGTTGAACTTTAGGCTTGTAGAATAACTTTGAAGATGATTAGAACTAAACAGACAACAAGCCAGTCTGAACGATAGCTTGGTTCTCTTTGTTGGCTGGTTATTGATCTGAGACTGGAGGTCGGCTATGATTGGCTAGAGCCCTTTATAAGGATCTGTGGTATTTAATGCTGTATGGTTGTCAGGGTTATGGAGGTCAACATAAAGAAGCTCTGCCATGCCATATACTGCAGACTCATACATATTTTCCGGAATTTCCACCCCCATGTCTCTCTTATCTCTGGCTATGTTTTTGTTCTTGTGATTTCCCACCACCATTAATATGAGATTGTACACTCTTAGAAAAAAAGGTTCTGTATAGAACTTTAAAGGGTTATTCGGCTGTCCCCATAGAAGAACCCTTTGAATAACCATTTTTGGTTGCAAGTAGAACTCTTTTGGGTTCCATGTAGAACCCTTTCTACAGAGGGTATCCACATTTTTGTGAAGTACACCCGTCCSTCCTACAGCAAAGCACCCCCACAACATGATGCTACCACCCCCGTGCTTCACGGTTGGGATGGTGTTCTTCGGCTTGCAAGCTTCCCCCTTTTCCCTCCAAACATGCTGGTGCCTTCCCACGTATCTGTCACCAGCAGGAACCAGGCAACGTGGATGTTCTGAAGAATGTAAAAGATAATCATTGGGCAATTAATTGCACCAAAAGTGCACCATTAGTGAAGTGCAACGGGTGATTGGAGTTGGGGATAAAGGGCGGAGACTAGGAGCCTGGGGTGTAGTGGGGCTCTAAAATAACAAACTTGAAATTGAAATGCGAGGCTTACATACCTGGTCTCATATGTAATGTGTGTCATTTATGCCTGAGGACATGATTGAGATCATTAAATGCTTGGTGTCTCACAGGAGTGTTTTATTTTCATTACAGTATTTACTTCGGCAGATGCCTAGACGAGAGAAGAGCAGCGCCAAGGCCAAGTTGTTCTCGATGTGTCTAGTAGAATTGTAGTGCCAGTTGTGTTCCACTGACCACGCAAAATTTAGAATCAAAGATCTTTACAGGATTTTTTTTTTTTTTTTTGTTCTCATCTCTACTAACTTTGCTCAACTTGAAGGACAGATATAGATAGTACTGTATGATTGTCGTGCTGCAGCCAGCTTGAATGATAGTATTCTGAGGTAGTCTCTAAAAAGAGAGAGATGACAAAAAGAGGCTTAAATAAACTGCTTCCCTATGCAACGCAGCATGCCACTCCTGATCATGTGCCTCCCAGTAAGTGACTGATATTTTTGTGTTGTTGTTTTTTATATAGTTTTTTTACATATTCTATTCAGAAAGCACATCTAAGTGAATCGCAGAGAGCCCCCGTCTCTCTGCTGACAGCAGGTTACTATGATCATCAAGAGGTTAGCAATGGAATATACGTTCCGTCAAACACAAGAGGAATGAGTTATCGAAGACCCCCCAAGCCCCTCCCGAGAGTGATGCTCACTGAACCTCCCTCATCATGGATCTGAGACAACACACACTCTCCTCTCACTTGCTTTTCACTACTCAAGGAGAGTAGCTGTTTTCTTAGTTGTGGTGTGTTGTTGTTGTGTGTGTGTGTTGTGTGTGTTGGGTGTGGTTGTTGTGGTGTGTTGGTGTGTGCTTGTGTGTGTGGTGTTGGTTGTGTGTGGTGTGTGTGCTGTGTGTGCTTACTGCTTGCTACTATCTCTCTCCAGAATCACAAGCAGACTGGAGTGACCTCTTCCAAACTATGCCCAATATCTGTTGGCTGGGTTGACCTATCAAGGGAACATGCTATTTAACTCTGCGCCACCTCCACTGACAAGCTCATATCTAACTGACCTCTCTCTCTTTAAGTTGGACACCATTAGCACTAAGCTATGAACACTGTAGCGAAATTTCTTCACAGAATACACAGGATCTGTAAACATGCAGTTGAAGCACAGTCATTTGGGGAGCTAAGACAAATCTCCACAGAGACAGGAGACGACAAGACAATCAGTCAGGTGGCAGATGCAAGATGCACACAGATGGTAGGCAGACGAAGATAATAAGACAGACAAACGAAGAAGGAGAGACTGGCGTAGAGTAGAGAGAAAAGCAGGCATGAACACACACACTGCTTCCCGCACCCCCTCATCATCCACACACGCCCACGCCCACACCCACAGGCGGGGTGGGGGGGGGGCAGTGTCATGGAGCCCTAACAAGTGATTGCCAGAGCCGTTCGTTTCAAGAGTTCAGGCTGGCTGACAGATCTCTGTGCCTATGCAATCCTGCACTAATCGAGTGATCCCACGTGACCCTCAAGTCCCTTGCAAGGTCCCTCTGGATACAATCATCAGGAGAGAGGAAAGTTATGTAGTCTACCGACCTTAGCACAAGACACACAGGCCTCGTGCCATGTAACCGCGTATGAGGGAAAGCTATTAGCAGGCGTGGAGCCGGCTTAAAATTGAAATGTTTGTCAAAGACACACGGTTACTGTGGATTGCACATCAATTCAGTAAGATGAAGCAATAGTTTTAAAAACTCAGCAGACTTTTACTGCAAATTACTTCCTCTTTCAATTGTGTTTTTATAGACGCATAAATTTAACATATAATATATGCCAACATCTTTTTGATTAGATCATAATATTATACAAAATTTAACATATGCCAACATCAAAAGGGTGTTTTGTCGTTAACAAAATGGAATCCTTAATTTTTTGTGCCTCAAATAATGTCATGACAATTGCTAGGCAACACTAATGACACCAGCAGCAGCGGGATGTCAAAAATCAAACTTTGGGCTTAGAAGTTGAGTGACTAATTAATATTCAGAAAGTGTCACGACTAGGTTTGCAAAGCTCGTAATTTATCAAAAGTTCCAGAATTTAGAAATATATGTGATAACTATATAAAAAATTATATAATAAATTTTTTATATCTTGTAACAGTTCAGTCGGCATTTACATACACCTTACCAAAAAAGTTTAAACTCATTTTTTTACAATTCACCGACATTTAATCTGAGTAAAAATTCCCTCTATAGGTCAGTTAGGATCACCATAAAATTTTAGAATGTGAAATGTCGAATTAATATGTAGGAGAATATCTATTCAAAGGCTTTTATTTCTTTCAATCCCAGTGTTCAGAAGTTTACATACATCAATTTAGTATTGTGCATTGCCCTATCAAATTATTTACACTTGATCAACGTTTCGATAGCCTTCCACAAGCTTCCACAATAATTGTGTATTGGCCATTCCTGAACAGAGCCGGCTGTAACTGAGTCAGTTGTAGGCCTCCTGCTCGCAATGCTTTCTCAGTTCTGCCCACAAAACTGGATCGAGGTCAGGCTTTTATGCCACCTCAGTACCTGACTTTGTGCTTTAAGCCATTTGGCCATAACTTTAGTGACTGGTCATTCGTCCATTTGGAAAGACCCATTTACGACCAAGCCTTTACCTCCTGAATGATTCTTGAGGAGGTTCCTTAATATATCCACATTAATTGTCCCTCCTCATTGATGCCATCGATGTTGAAGGTCAAACTATAGCTTGTTAACAAGAAATGTGTGGAGTGGTTGAAAAACAAGTTTTAATGACTCCAACCTAAGTGTATGTAAACTTTCGACTTCAACTGTACATGTTATTCAATCATTGCACCCACAGTGCTCGCACACGTCAGCGAGAGTCTGCGTGGCCAGGCGCTAAAATAGAAATTGGTTCTATTTGTGACACTCAACACACTGCAAGTCCGRCCTCTCCCATCTCCTCATTGGTTTTTAGGAGCGTATACCCACTTGCCATCTCCTCATTGGTTTTTAGCAGCATATACCCACGTAGGTGATTGAAAGATGTACTTAGGTCCACATTCCGGTCAGTTGTAGTAATGCTGGAAAGTTGGTTTCCAGCCCGCCATATAAAGTCCAAAGAATAAAGAGAAGCCTGAAGGAAGGAGGAGAGATGACGAGAAACTAATTTGGTTTACCGTTTTATGTTTGGATTAATTGTTGGAAGAGAGGACCTTGTGCATTTCAGGTCAAATAACAACCCAATGTTTATATCCTAGGACAAATTAGCTAGCAACAGTAAGCTAGCTAGCTAAATTGCCGTAAATGTTTAATGCTTTTCGACCTGTCCCCAAATTAATATAATCGGTTCAGAGTTTGTTTTGATATTTCAACCTGCGTGTCCTGATCGCCTCGAGCGTGCGGTTTGGTCAGCATGTAACTCCTAACCTTAAACCTAACCCTAACTCCTAACCCTAACTCCTAACCTTAAACCTAACCCTAATTGTATCCCTAAACCTAACCCATTAACCTAAAAAAGCATTTTTCCTTGTGGGACCGGCGATATGTCTCCACTTGTCAAAATTGTCCTTGTTTTACTATCCTTGTGAGGACTTCTGGTCCCCACAAGGATAGTAAAACCAAACCACACACACACACACACACACACACACACACACACACACAGACACAGAGACAAACACACACACACGGAGAGAGACTTGAAGTATCCCTTGGACTACTCCAGTGAGTGGTAGTGATTTGGCCAGTGGGCACAGGGTTGGCAGCAGACCCAGCTGTTTGTGTTCTGTGACAGGCATGACACAGCTTTAGAGAACCAGGAAGTCCAAATTCCACAGAGTTGACAAACACATCTGTTCCAGAGCATCACATGGAGCTTGTTGTGGAGGTGTCGGTAAGTTCTGGTTATATTAGTGGGAGGCTGACATACCAAACCACTTAAGTTCCTACTGTGCTTCAGGCCTCAATAAACTATTTAGGAAAAGAGGCTGTTGCCATGGTTATCAGCCATTTTCGAATCAGTGTATTTAGGCCATTCAGCCTTATTTATTCCTATTAAACCCGTGCCTTCTGTAGGAACCAACTGTTACAGAACACGGACCAATTGTTCTCCAAGCAGAATGCTCATTAATTTCCCCCTTTTTTGTAACCTGTTGGACAAAAAGCATTTCAACCAGCGATCTCGGGCTCACAGTTTTTTTACAAAGTAAAGGCTTTGGGGTGATTCCTCACGAAAYCAGGACAAAMAAATACCATGATTTGGGGGATTTTYACAACATTTAATCCATAGAAAGGTCACTTGGAGGAAGGACTGTTGACAAACTGTATATTTGACATTTGTATCTAAAAGCATAGTTGAGAAATAATTAATCAAAGTTGGCATATTTATGACATTTTGGACTTACCCAGGCCTCCTTTAAGACTAATGTTGTTTTGGTTCTCCGTAATGGTATTTTTTTTGTCCTGATTTCCTGAGGAATCACCCTTTGATGAAAGTCGACCAGATCTCTATCGTAATAACCTGACAATATTTCTGTTGTTTTGCAGTTAAAAACACGTTAGTCACACTTTCTTGATCTTCCTTGAAAATGTGACTTCTAAAAACACACCTTAATAGCATCTCCAGGCTAAGATAAGAAAAAAGTCAGATAAGAAGCTTTTATGTCAATATGAGCTGAACTTTGCTCCCAAACCGTGCTCTCTCCCTCCCTCCCTCTCCCTCCCTCCATTTCTTTGATGATATTATTAAGACCAAACTCTTTTAGATCACTCCTAGGCTGCTGTGGAGCTTCAACCAAAACACATGACCTACCAGACATTCAGTTTACAGTGTAGCAGGGGACACACACTTTGACAGTGCTGTTGTTGTTGGTGGTGGAATGGGCTGAAGTGGGCTGTAGACTAGCTCGTGTTTAATTGTCCTGTAACCTGTTTATTTAGGCCCTTTGCACCTCGCTTAACAGGAAGCCATCTTCCTCAGTTGGATTACAGCTAATGAAATATCTAGACGTGTAGAGTCAACACACGCAGGTGTGATACGGCCCTCTCCCACCCARCACCAAGGCCCACTCCTCCTTCCCCTAGCTCAAACTAGAAGGCTCTGTACTACAGATCTAGGATCAGATTACACTACCTTAGGTCATAACACAAACCATTAGAGGATGATACAACATCTGAGCTGGGATCAGTGGTGACCTTCTACCTACTCCCCTCTCCCTATGCTGGTGCCTTTCCCAGTATGCTGTCAGCCAGCAGGACACAAGGCAACGTGTGACTGTTTGAAGAATGTAAAGATAATCATTGGGCAATTAATTGGCACCAAAAGGGCACCATTAGTGAAGTGCAAACGGGTGATTGGGGAGTTGGGGATAAAGGGCGGAGACTGAGGGCCTGGGGTGTAGAGTGGGGGCTCTAAAATAACAAACTTGAAATTGAAATGCGAGGCGTTACCATACCTGGTCTTATATGGTAATGTGTGTCATTATGCCTGAGGAATGGATTGAGATATAAAGTGCATGTGGTCTCACAGGAGTGTTTATTTTCATTACAGTATTTACTCGGCAGATGCCTAGAGAGAGAGAGAGCAGCTGCAGCAGTTGTTGCTGTGTTCTTATGTAAATTGTAGTGCCAGCTGTTGTGTTCCACTGACCACGCAAACATTTAGAGATCAAAAGGATTCTTTACAGGATTTTTTTTTTTTTTTTTTGCTATTCTACTAACTTTGCTCAACTTGGAGGACAGATATAGATAGTACTGTATGATTATGTCGTGGGACTGCATCCCAGGGCTGAATTGAGTAGTTTTGAGGTAGTCTCTAAAAAGAGAGAGATGACAGAAAAGAGGGCAGGTAAGATAAATCTGCTTTCCCTAGCAACAGGCAGCTGCCACTCCTTGATCATGTGCCTCCCAGGAAGTGACTGATATTTTTGTTGTTGTTTTTTTTATATATATTTTTTTACATATTCTTGATTCAAGAGCACATCTAAGTTGAATCGCAGAGAGCCCCCGTCTCTCTGGCTGACAGCAGGTTACTATGATCATCAAGAGGTAGCAATGGGAATACGTTCCTCGAACAACAAAGAGGGAATGAGTTTATCGAGCCCCCCCAAGCCCCTCCGTCAGAGTGAGCTCACTAACCCATCCCTCATCATGGATCTGAAGACAACACACACTCTCACTCTCACTGCTTTTCACTACTCAAGGAGAGTAGCTGTTTTCTTAGGTTGTGGTTATGTGTGTTGTGTGTGTGTGTGTGTGTGTGTGTGTTGGTGTGTGGTTGTGTGTGGTGTGTTGGTGTGTGCTTGTGTGTTGTGTGTGTTGGTTGTGTGTGGTGTGTGTGTGTGTGTGTTACTGTGTGCTACTATCTCTCTCCAGAATCACAAGCAGACTGAGTGCCTCTTCCAAACTATGCCCAATATCTGTTGGCTGGGGTTGGGACCTATCAAGGAGAACATGCTAATTTAACTTCTCGCCACCTCCACTGACAGCTCTATCTAACTGACTCTCTCTCTTTAAGTTGGACACCATTAGCACTAAAGCATGAACACTGTACGAAATTATTCTTCCACAGGAAATACACAGGATCTGTAACATGCATTGAAGCACAGTCATTGGGGAGCTAAGACAATAACTCCACAGAGCGACAGAGAGACAAGACAATCAGTCAGGTTGGCAGGATGCCAAGATGCACACAGATGGGAGCAGACGAATAGATAAATAGACAGACAAACGAAGAATGGAGAGACTGCAGGTAGAGTCAGAGAGAAAAGAGCAGCATGAACACAACACGTCTTCCCGCACCCCTCACTCATCCACACACGCCCACGCCCACACCCACAGGCGGGGTGGGGGGGGGGGGGGGCAGTTCATGGAGCCTAACAGGGTTTGCCAAGCACTGTGTCAGTTTCAAGGGTTCAGGGCTGGCTGGACAGGATCATGCTGGTGCCTTTGCCTCCTGCACTAATCGAGTGATCCCAGTGACCCTCAGGTCCCTGCAGAGGTCCCTGCATGGGTACATGTCATCAGGAGGAGGGTTATTAGCTTACCGCCCTTAGCACAAAGTGACACCAGGCCTCTGGGCCATGTCCGCGGTATGGGAGGGAAATGCTTGTAGCAGGCCGTCAGGGAGCACTGCCTCTAAAATATGACAGATGTTTTGTCAAAGACAACGGTTGCTGTGGTTGCACAGTCAATTCAGTAAGATTGAGCAATAGTTTAAAAACTCACAGAATTTATGCAAATACTTCCTCTTTCAATTGTGTTTTTGATTAGACTCATAATTTATACATATTAATATATGCCAGACAGTCTTTTTGATTAGACTCATAATTTATACAAATTAAWATATGCCAGACAGTCAAGTGTTTTTGTGTTAACAAAATGGAAATCTTAATTTTTGTGTCGCTAACAATAAGTCATGGCACATTGCTAGGCAACATAATGACACAGAGCAGCGGGATGTCAAAAATCAAACCTTTGGCTAGAATTAGTGACTAATTAATATTTCAGAAAGTGTCACGACTAGGGTTGCAAAGCTACCGGTAATTTATCAAAGTTCCAGTAATTTAGGAAATGTATTGTTGGATAACTATATAAAAAAAATATATATAATAAATGTTTTTATTTATTTATACAGTTGAAGTCGGGAGTTTACATACACCTTAGCCAAAAAATTTAAACTCATTTTTTTACAATTCCCGACATTTAATCTGAGTAAAAATTCCCTGTCTTAGGTCAGTTAGGATCACCACTTTATTTTAAGAATGTGAAATGTCAGAATAATAGTAGAGAGAATGATTTATTTCAGCTTTTATTTCTTTCACATTCCCAGTGGGTCAGAAGTTTACATACACTCAATTAGTATTTGGTAGCATTGCCTTCAAATTATTTAACTTGGRTCAAACGTTTCGGATAGCCTTCCACAAGCTTCCCACAATAAGTTGGGTGAATTTTGGCCCATTCCTGACAGAGCCGGTGTAACTGAGTCAGGTTTGTAGGCCTCCTTGCTCGCACATGCTTTCTCAGTTCTGCCCACAAATATTCTATGGGATTGAGGTCAGGGCTTTGTGATGGCCACTCCAGTACCTTGACTTTGTTGTCTTTAAGCCATTTTGCCAGAACTTTGTGACTTGGGGTCATTGTCCATTTGGAAGACCCATTTGCGACCAAGCTTTAACCTCCTGAATGATGTCTTGAGAGGTTCGCTTCAATATATCCACATAATTCTCCTGCCTCATGATGCCATCTATTTTGTGAAGTGTACCAGTCCCTCCTGCAGCAAAGAACCCCCACCTAATGATGCTGCCACCCCTGTGCTTCACGGTTGGAATGGTGTTCTTCGGCTTGCAAGCTTCCCCCTTTTTCCTCCAAACATACAGTGAATTATAAGTGAAATAATCTGTCTGTAAACAATTGTTGGAAAAATTACTTGTTCATGCACAAACTAGATGTTCTAACCGACTTGCCAAAACTATAGTTTGTTAACAAAAAATATGTGGAGTGGTTGAAAAACGAGCTTTAATGACTCCAATCTAAATGTATGTAAACTTCCAACTTCAACTATATAATATATATATAATATTAATTTATTATATCTTTGTCCATATTGTCCATGACTTTACTTTAACAATTGCATCTAATCAACAATGGCATTATTTTCTAATAAATCAGTAACTCTTCCAACTATTTACTTTTTTTTTACAACTGCCACCAGTTTGATGCCAGAACATTGACCACAAATAGATATTGACATAGTMAAATAAATGAAATGTTGTAAAAAAACAGATTAAGGATATTTCATGTCAAAACACTCCTACCAACGGGACATTAAAAACTGTAATATCTTATGTTTCACAGTTGTAGCTGAACGACGACACAGATAATATAGAGCTGGCTGGGTTTTCCGTGCATTGGCAGGACACAGCAGCTACGTCTGGTAAGATGAGGGGCGGGGGTGTGTGTCTATTTTTCAATAAYAGCTGATGCGCGATGTCTAATATTAAAGAAGTCTCAAGGTATTACTCGCCTGAGGTAGAATACCTCATGACAAGCTGTAGACCACACTGTCTACCAASAGAGTTCTCATCTATATTATTCGTAGCCGTCTATTTACCACCACAAACCGACGCTGGCACTAAGACCGCACTCAACGAGCTGTATAAGGCCATAAGCAAACAAGAAAATGCTCATCCAGAAGCGGCAATCCTAGTTGCCGGGGACTTTAATGCAGGCAAACTTAAGTCCGTTTAACCTAATTTCTACCAGCATGTCACGTGCAATCAGAGGGAACTCCACACACAGAGATGCATACAAAGCTCTCCCTCGCCCTTCATTTGGCAAATCTGACCATAATTCTATCCACCTGATTCCTGATTACAAGCAAAAACTAAAGCAGGATGTACCATCAATACGGAAGTGGTCAGATGACGCAGATGCTACGCTACAGGACTGTTTTGCAAGCACAGACTGGATTTAAGTGCATCGATGACGTCGTCCCCACATTGACCGTACATGCATGTCCCAACCAGAAGCCATGGATTATAGGCAACATTCGCATTGAGCTAAAGGCTAGGAGCGGGGCACTAATCCAGACGCTTATAAGAAATCCCGCTATGCCCTCAGACGAACCATCAAACATGCAAAGCATCAACACAGGACTAAGATTGAATCCTACTACACCGGCTTTGACGCTCATCAGATGTGGCAGGGCTTGCAAACTATTATCGACTACAAAGGGAAACCCAGCCGCAGCTGTCCAGTGACACGAGCCTACCAGATGAGCTAAATGCCTGCTTGCTTCGAGGCAATCAACACTGAAGCATGCATAAGAGCACCAGCTGTTTCCGGACGACTGTGTAATCACACTCTCCATAGCAGATGTGAGCAAAAACATCAACACCATCATCCCGGAAACTCTAGACCCACTCCAATTCGCATACCGGCCCAACATATCCACATATGACGTAATCTAAATCGCACTCCACACTGCCCTTTCACACCTGGACAAAAGGAACACCTATGTGAGAATGCTGTTCATTGACTACAGCTCATCATTCAACAACATAGTGCCCACAAAGCTCATCACTAAGCTAAGGACCCTGGGACTTAACACCTCCCCTCACGGGGCCGCACCCCAGGTGGTAAGGGTAGGCAACAACACATCTGCCACACTGATCCTCAACACTAGGGTCTCTCACGGGTGCGTGCTTAGTCCCCTCCTCTACTCCCTGTTCATCCACGACTGCATGGCCAATCACGACTCCAACACCATCATTAAATTTGCTGACAAGACAACAGGTAGGCCTGACCACCGACAACGATGAGACAGCCTATAGGGAGGTGGTCAGAGACCTTGCAGTGTGGTGCCAGGACAACAACCTCTCCCTCAATGTGAGCAAGACCAAGAAGCTGATCGTGGACAATGGGAAAAGGAGGGCTGAACAAGCCCCCATTAACATTGACGGGGCTGTAGTGGAGCGGGTCGAGGATTTCAAGTTCCTTGGTGTCCACATCACCAACTAACTTTCATGGTCCAAAAATATGGCACAACACCTTTTCCCCCTCAGGAGACTGAAAAGATTTGGCATGAGTGCCCAGATCATCAAAAAGATATACAGCTGCACCATCGAGAACGTCTTGACCGGTTGCATCACTGCCTGGTATGGCAACTGCTCAGCATATTAAGGCGCTACAGAGGGTAGTGCGTATGGCCCAGTACATCACTGGGGCCAAGCTTCCTGCCATCCAGGACCTATATACCAGCCGGTGTCAGAGGAAGGCCCAAAAAATTGTCAAACACTCCAGTCACCCAAGTAATAGACTGTTCTCTCTGCTACCGCACGGCAAGCAGTACCGGAGTGCCAAGTCTAGGTCCAAATGGCTCCTAAACAGCTTCCACCCCCAAGCCATAAGACTGCCGAACAATTAATCAAATAGCCACCCAGACTATTTACATTTAGTTTATTTAGTAAATATTTTCTTAACTCTATTTCTTTAACTGCATTGTTGGTTAAGGACTTGTAAGTAAGCACTTCACGGTAAGGTCTGTTGTATTCGACGCATGTGACAAATATAATTTGATTTGATTTAACACCAATGGTATTCAATAACTTGATGGTTTATGTTTAGGATAATGGTTTCCAGCTTTGTAATTTTAACTTTTTGGCCCATTCCTCCTGACAGAGCTGGTGTAACTGAGTTAGGTTTTGTAGGTCTCCTTGCTTGCACATGCTTTTTCAGTTCTGCCCACAAGCGTGCTTTAAATAAATGCTTTAACTATTCAACTATGCAAGCAACTTTTCATTTTAACCATATTACACTCTTGAATAATGCCACCAAACCACAATACGCTCTTGAATAATGCAACAATTCACAAGCATGTGCAGAGATATCATAACCGCCATCGATAAGAGACAATGCTGTGCAGCTGTATTCATCGACCTGGCCAAGGCTTTCGACTCTGTCAATCACCACATTCTTATCGGCAGACTCAACAGCCTTGGTTTCTCAAATGACTGCCTCGCCTGGTTCACCAACTACTTCTCAGACAGAGTTCAGTGTGTCAAATCGGAGGGCCTGTTGTCCGGACCTCTGGCAGTCTCTATGGGGGTGCCACAGGGTTCAAACCTYGGRCCGACTCTTTTCTCTGTATACATCAATGATGTYGCTCTTGCTGCTGGTGATTCTCTGATCCACTTCTATGCAGACGACACCATTCTGTATATTTCTGGCCCTTCTTTGGACACTGTGTTAACTAACCTCCAGACGAGCTTCAATGCCATACAACTCTCCTTCCGTGGCCTCCAACTGCTGTCTCTTATACACATCTAGATGTGTATAAGAGACAGGGCCTATGCTTCATATTGGTCGCCGAACCCACTGGCTCCAGGACATCTATAAGTCTTTGCTAGGTAAAGCCCCGCCTTATCTCAGCTCACTGGTCACCATAGCAGCACCCACCCATAGCAAGCGCTCCAGCAGGTATATTTCACTGGTCACCCCCAAAGCCAATTCCTCCTTTGGCCGCCTTTCCTTCCAGGTCTCTGCTGCCAATGACTGAAACGAACTGCAAAAATCACTGAAACTGGAGACTTATATCTCCCTCACTAGCTCTAAGCACCAGCTGTCAGAGCAGCTCACAGATCACTGCACCTGTACATAGCCCATCTGTAAATAGCCCATCCAACTACCCCATCCAACTAGCCCATCCCCATACGGTTATTTATTTTATTTATTTTGCTCCTTTGCACCCCAGTATCTCTACTTGCACACTCATCTTCTGCACATCTATCACTCCAGTGTTTAATTGCTATATTGTAATTATTTCGCCGCTATGGCCTATTTATTGCCTTACCTCCCTTATCCTACCTCATTTGCAAACACTGTACATATACCCTGTCTCTTATACACATCTAGATGTGTATAAGAGACAGCCCCAGTACCGCTACTTGCACACTCATCTTCTGCTCTTCTATCACTCCAGTGTTTAATTGCTATATTGTAATTATTTCGCCGCTATGGCCTATTTATTGCCTTACCTCCCTTATCCTACCTCATTTGCAAACACTGTATATATACTTTTCTATTGTATTATTCACTGTATGTTTGTTTATTCCATGTGTAACTCTGTTGTTGTTTGTGTCGCACTGCTTTGCTTTATCTTGGTCAGGTCGCAGTTGTAAATGAGAACTTGTTCTCAACTAGCCTTCCTAGTTAAATAAAGTTAAAATAAATAAATAGAATAAAAATTAAAGGATTGATTTTCTCGTCCGTACACTCATTACATTTTAGCTGCAAGACAAAGCTACTGCTAGCTAGCAAGCTATAGCTAACAACATATGCTTCATCAAGTAACGTTAGCCTATCAAAAATGAATGATTACTTCTCTAATACAAATATAAAAGTACAGTARGCCTATATTACAACTTTAGCATWTCGAAGTTAACAAACCAGGMTTAATTTTGATCAATTTCATGCAAATCATAATGTAGTAAAATAAAATTGCRACTGAAAACGTGGGTAATTCACTTGGGAGTTGATCAGCTTCTTGCTGGCCAAATGTACGGGCACTCAGCAAAAACAGTATTTTTTTAAGCTACAGCAACAATTTCAGAATGTAACAGGCTGTAAAACTCAATAAAACAAGTCAAAAATATAAGGAATACATTTCAGCTGTTTCATAAACCTTTTCCCCAAAAAATGTATTGGGCTTACACAAAATTGCATTCTAATGGTGCAGCCTTCTTATTGGTTTACAGAAGACGGACCTGGCTCTTGTTGTCAAATTGACTAGGACCAGCCAATCTCTTGTTGTCGATTCAACAAACGACCAGTCAATTTGACAACAAGAGATTTGCCGGMCCCAGTCAATTTGACAACAAGAGATTTGCTGGCACCAGTTAATTTGACAACAAGAGACGGTTCATTGTTGAATCGTTACTTGTAGTACCTTTAAGATTTTTTACTGTTCAAGCATATTGCTTGAAGAGATGATTCTGTTTACATACGACTGCTCGAAGGGGTCTCCAAAGGTGGCGTAGGAGACGTGAGAAATTCGCAAGTTGACACTACATTAATAGGTCTAGCCGCGGGTATTCTTTCAAAACCTCTCGAGAATCTATCATAGTGTAAAAACGGTCTTAGTCAAAAGGTGACAATTGAGTCCCGTTCCCATTGGAACATGACATTGTACATGATGTGCTTTTACCGCATTTACCAAGCCACGTCCTAGTGGTGCATGGAAAGCAGACTGTTCCAAGACTTGAAAAGACAGCACACGCAATCAACAACAGCCATGGTTACCTCTCTTGTTCAGTGATTGGCTTGGCAATCCAATGCAATGTGTGTTTTTATGAGTCAAAAAATACCAGAAAATAGAATCACAAAAATGTACAGTATGTTACATGGACTTAGACTGTCCACKTCCACTTGAACAGAACCCTTAAACAGAGGCCACAGAAGCAAATCTATTTAGTTTGGATGGATGGATGTATAAATTCTGTTTAACGCTTTTAAAWATCCTCAATGAAATCTATTGACTAACTTCCGTCCACAGCGGTCGGCAGACGAGCTCCAAAGTAGTTTTGAAGTATCTGTGAAAAGAYTCCCTTAATCCATTTTATTTGCTCAGCTACCTCTGAAACCATTTGTCCACAGAGCTCCCCCCTCCTCTACTCYCCTCCTTCCCCCCTCCCTCCCCTCCTCTACCCACAAGCCCATCCCAGAGCCCAGGGATTTAGTATGGAGGTGCAAGAGCCCACAGACGGTTAAAAAAGAGCCATCTGGCCGAGTGGTGGGGGTGTGGTGGGGGAGCCGTGCTGGGCAATCAAAATGACGGACAGCAGTGAAAAGTGTTTTGCAGGCTCCCACATACATGTGAAGTAGCCCGACTTGTGAGCTTTCACAGCTCCCCCTGGTCTTCAGGTAAACACTAGACCTGGCATGATATGGCCTCACAGCCTCAATCTGTGTGTGTGTGTGTATATAGTGTTAGAACAACTGCTCACTTTATTTGTGTGAGTGTGTGTGTGTATAGTGTTAGAATGGACTGCCACTTATTCGTGTGACATGTTGTGTGTGCGAGGGTGAGTTGAGAAGAGGTAGGGTCCGGCGATGAGGCAGGTTAGCAGTGAAGTAACACCGCATTCAAATTTCATTAAAAAACGTTTAAAAAACCTGCCATTCGACGACTTAAACTAAGCTCCAAGCAAAATGTGGCTCACAATCCGTCGCTCTTCCCCTCTCTGAACAAATATTATAAAATCCCATTCTCTTATGCTTCCATCTCCCCCCCCCCCCCAGCGACGGCCCCTTTCTCCTCCCTGCTCTAACCCCTCCTAATGTAAGGAGCTAGGCTTCATTTTTCAATCTCCCTTTGGGGCTCTGTTGTCAGAGAGCAGCCCTTAGGAAGTCTTTATTTCTGCCAGGCAGGGCCTCTTGTGTTCCTCCACCATCCTCCCTCCGTTCTCATGGCTGTCCCCCCCACCTGCTGAGAGCCTGATCCCAGACAGGGCATCACTTAAGCGGGGGACAATTACCAATGCTCCCAGGCTTTGATCATCTGACCACATGGAAGCACAACAGCTGACCACATGTTTCAACAGACAAGAAGAAGGCGATGGAGAAAAGAGGAAGAGGTAGTATAGAGAAAAGAGGGGGGAGAAGGAGAGAAGAAGAAGAAGAAGAAGAAGAAGGGGACAAAAGAGTTCCCTTTGAATTCATTCAGCCCCATTCCAGTCCAGGAGCTGTGCATAGAGAGATAGAGTTAGCTATCTAGTGTAATTGTTTAATTTGTGTTGTAAACAGTTYTGTTTTATGATCATGATTATGGATTTGGAGCCCAGCAACCTCTACTTATTACCGACAATGTCTGGCCTCTGCAGCCTCTTAAAACGTTTGGTTTCAATTTGCTTTTTTTTCTCTTTTGTGAGTGTGGCAGAGAAAGAGAGAGAAGTAATTTGAGGCGGCGCTTGTAAAAGTGAGTGCTAATTCTGATGCCATTGTCGGCCAAATTGTCACTAGCCCAGCAGCTGGKCTGCTACTGCTCAGGATCTCTCCTCCTAGCCGCAGCCTCAGCCTCTGCCTGTTTAAGAAAGATTGAAAGGCCTCTGCTCCACAAAATCACCACGGCCCCATGTGGACCCACAGAGGTCACCCCAGTGAACCCCAGTGAACCAGCTCACAGTATGAAACAGGAACACTAGGACTTTTCAAAGAGAGAAGGCGAAAACACTCTTCTAACTTACACAGAGTTATGTTGTTCCCTGACTGTGGAGGTTAGAGTGAAAGGTGGATGGATAAGTTAGATGTTGATTTTAGACCATAGCCAAGAATATGCAATGTGTAGTTGTAATAGCAATGGTATATCAGTATACACAGAAAGTTGGGGTAGTGGTGATAGTGAATGTTGACACTGGGAAGATCTGTATGAATTCAGAGGGGTGCAGTTTTGGACCAGATGATAATGCATTTTTATCTCCTATAAACCACACCACACACATAGCCCATGCTAACTTCCATAATCATGTAGCTAACATTTCCAGGCACTGTCAAGTGGATCATGCGGCTTCATAGTGTTATCAGTAAATCTCTCATAGCAGTTGAATGTGTTGCGAAGTTGTGAGGATACAGTGTTTCATGATGGATCACCTGGGTCCGTCTGCCTGTGGCTGGGCCCCCAGTGGTGCACACTGGGATATGAGGTCTTAATTGGGGGCTGGAGGAGGGTTGTGTGTGTGTGGTGTGGGGGGGGGGGGGGGGTTTTGCCAGGGATGGCCTCTTGGAGTGTCCCAATTGTGCAGGGAGATCACTTTACCACATTAAAGGGCGCCTGAAAAGAGGCTCTGTTCACAGCACTTGGGTCCAGGCTGGAATAACAGGCTCTGTTTTTGACTGGCTGACATCTCCTGACACCTTTTATTGTGACCCAACGCTCTGCTCTTGGTTGCTCCATCAACCACAACCTGCTCCTGCCTGTACAACAGACAGGATGAGATATGCATGCATACACACACATGGGCGCAAGCATGTATGTGCACATGGACAAGGTTACACACACATGCACGCACAAATATAAATTAACTCAATTGTAATGATATCGTTTTTATATATTTATATACCAGTGAACATTGAAATTAAATTAATCAGTTTGTGTCTGTGTGATGAGAAAATAATTAAATATCTCTACATTTTGAAGTTGTTATAATTCAGAAATAATTTTTCTCTGCGCAGCAAAACATACAAATTACTTTTTATTTATGTTATATCACAATAGAACTATTATTATTACTATAACAATATAGATTACCATTGCCATTATCTTCATTATWTAATATCTAGTGTTGTTGAATTTGAAGTGCCTTAATTGAAAGAATTGTGTTTTACATTATTATCATCATCTTAAATGAAATGATGCCTCATAAATCAATGTTGGATCGTAATTGGACTTCATTTGTTCTTTCATTTTGTTTTATAAAGTAAGGTGGAATACATGAGAACTTTGGAGAAAAAAATCTGCAACAAGCTAACTTCTCCCTTTCAAAAACAGTTGCATACTATATTGTCTTATGTACAGGTTTAATTTGGTTGTTTCGAGAAAGACAGTTATASACTTAGAAAAAAAGGGTTCCAAAAGGGTTCTTCGGCTGTCGCCATAGGAGAACCCTTTTTTGGCTCCAGGTAGAACCCTTTTTGATTCCAAGTATAACTTTTTGGGTTCCATGTAGAACTCTCTGTGGAAAGAGTTCTACTTGGAACTCAAAGGGGTTCTATTTGGAACCAGAAAGGGTTCTTCAAAGGGTTCTCCCATGGGGACAACCAAAGAACCATTTTAGTTTTTTTCTAAGAGTGTAGTCTCAACATTCACATTCTTCCTCAAAGACATCATGTTATTTTCCAAAAGAGGAAGTAATTTTATTATGTAACATTTCTGGTACTGGTCATTTGTGTATCCTACCTAGTTCGTAATCATTTTATCCGGCTGTTAAAAATAATTAACAAGTCATGCTCTTTTGTCGTCCACCATTTTAAGTCCTCGGTCCAGCAATGAAAGGCTTTTCCATAAGCACGGTCACATAATAGTGTCAGAATCCATTTTAAAGTGCCGTAATTCAGGGGTTTACAAGGCCCATAAAACCCCAACATGCCCCGATAATGAGAAGCATGAATGGAAACTTGGAGTTCCTTGTGGCCCCTGAAGGAGAGAGCACATGAGAGAGAGAGAGAGAGAGACAGAGAGAGAGAGAGACAGACAGAGAGGAAGATAGGGATAAGGGTATGAGAGACACATGCACAAAGGGTGTTGCTAACAAAAGCAGACTAGGGGCTTCTTTACACTACTTTGACGACACAAACTAGGTCCAGGAGAGATACTTGTGTAGTGTAAAGAAACAGAGCTAGATTCAAATCTCTCTTAAAGAGATGTCTCCCACACTACGTCAAACAGTAGTGTTGCAGACATCTACACCACAAACCCCTCTCTGAATTGTACTGTGTACTGTACTGTGTAAAGACAACAGCTCTCCAACACCACATGTCCCTGCAGGAATAACCTTAAAACCAGTAGACAGAATTTTTGCTCTGTTAGCCAAATTGAAAATTAAAGACTTTTAAAATATCCACACTTTTGTGAGTCATTACATGAGTCAAGTGTGCAACGCTATGTGCAATCTGGTTTAGATGAGAAGCTCCTGTGTAGTTTGAGTTGCTATCCTCATTTTGTTTGTCYATATTCTACTGTAGTTACGGTAAGATAATAGCTGTCCTCACTCATGAAGCAGGAATGTGGCTTTGGTCACATCACACCCAAGGCTAGGGTAAACAGAAAAGTTGCAAATCTTATGTTGAAGAGAGATAGATCTCACTAGACATTCTTTTCTCATGTAAATCCACCCCTAGGAGAGTCTGGGCTCTCATAGCAGCTTACCAGCTATAACTAGAGTGAGAGGGGGGGAGAGAGAGATAGAGAGAGAGCGGGAGGGAAAGGCGTGAGAGAAAGAGAGTGAGGGAATGGGAGGAGAAGGGGATATTAGATATTGTGTTGTACACCAGGCAGCTGAAAGAACTGCKGTGATTGGGATCCGCTGTGATTGGGATCCGCTGTGATTGGGATCCACTGTGATTGGTATCCAGGTTTACAGTGGAATGGGCAGGAATAAACAGCACCATAGGGTTTGTCCAGTCTGAGTAATATCACCTGGACTAGTGTCAAAGGTCACAGAAAACAAGCTCATAACTCATCTTCCTTTAGTTTGCCCTGACAGCTCTTTATGGCGTCCTGTGCTGTGTGTGTGTGTGGCATGTGCGTGCTGCGTGTGTGTGTGTGTGTTGTGTGTGTGTGTGTGTGTGTGGTGTGTGTGTGTGGGTGTTTGTGTGTGTGTTGGTGTGTTGGTTATATACATACACTGGGGTCCGAAATGATTGATACCCTTGATAAAGATGAGCAAAAATGACTGTATAAGTAAATCATTTAAATAGTGAGCTATATTGTATGCTCCAAAAAATTGGGAAATTATATTATTTTATAMTAATGCAATTGCTCAGAGATTTTATTTAACAAGTAATATTTTTTTCTCTCAAAAAGGTAAGTGTCAAAATGATTGCCACCCGTTTTCAATATCTTTCAATATCTCACCTTGCGAGGATAATGGCACTGAGCCTTTTTCTAAAATGTTTTATGAGAGATGTTAGACCATTCCTCCAGACATGATCCTTCCAGAACCTTGAAATCCTTCAATTCAAACCACAAGTTTTCAATGGGTTTCAAATCCGGAGACTGAGATGGCCATTGCAAAATGTWAATTTTGTGGCCAATTAACCATTTMTTTTTGGATTTTGATGTGTGTTTTAGGGTTATTGTCTTGGTGGAAGAGCCAMTTGCGGCCAAGTTTCAGCCTTATGGCAGAGGCAACAAGGTTTTTGGCTAAAATATTCTCGTACTGGGTAAAGTTCATGATGCCGATGACCTTAAMAAGGGCCTCAGGACCAGTGGAATCAAAATAGCCCCATAACATCAMAGATCCACCASCATATTTTATGGTAGGTATGGGGTTCTTTTCTGCTCATGCATTCTCATTTCAGCACTTAACCCACCGTTGGTCTGCGTGGCAAAGAGCTTTATTTTCATGTCATCTGACCAAAGCACCGGTTCCAATCCAAGTGCCAATGCTGYTTAGCAAACTTCATGCATTTACAATATGTCAAGCTACTTGAGACTCAGTGGCACCAGTTAAAACMAAGACGAAACTGTCTGCCAGAGTCTCACCTTGGTTAAATGAACACACTCTTTCCTTAGAACTTAGAAARGCTGAACATAAATGGAAGGCCTGCTAACTTCAAGTATTCTGTGAGATAATGAAGGATCTGATAAGAAATTACAATGTTGCTAGTAAAGATGCAATAGCGAACTGTTTCTCWRCCCTGATCTCTGAGAACTCCCACAACTTGAAAATTCTGTTKAAGACAATTGAGCGTGTTGTTGGTGTAAACCCGAACAGTGACATGCTCGCATCCCATGATCTCTGCAAACAGTTTTTACGATTCTTTCCAGAAAACATGTAAAATATTCAATCCACGATTGACAGTAGCCGACACTTTACCAGCATTTCTGGCAAAGGAGACTGTCGTGGAAATGACCACCAGGGACACCTGAAGTCAATATTAAATGAATCATTCTTTATTATCAGCAAGCTGGAGAGGTTCCAACAAACTTAAAGCACCAAGTAGAACCCTTCTTTCAGGAGCTCCCTTAACACTAATAATATCTCTTATTATCCACGTTTCAATCAGCTTAACACGTCCTTTCCACACTCACACAACGTTCACATCCACGTTCACTTAGTACTATTCCCAAACACATGTGACCTTTATTTAACTAGGCAAGTCAGTTAAAAACAAATTCTTATTTGCAATAACGGCCTACACCGTCCTAACCCGGAAGACGGTGGGCCAATTGTGCTCCGCCCTATGAGATTCCCAATCACGGCCGGTTGTCACACAATCTCCCTTATTACTCCATGTGCATCTTCAACGATTTTCTTTTTGTTACTTCCTATGCACCATATGTATCTTCCTGTACATATAAAATAAAACCTTATGCTATTAACTGTGGCCGTAGACCACATAGACACTTCAAATAAATGCCTACAGACGGCTGTCAGCGGGGCATGGTACCGTTACCTKCCCTCGCTCTTAGTCTTCTCTATTAGACTAGCTCTAGCCTTCTACGTTATATGTATCTTCAAACGTTCCTCTATAGTCTCTATAATCAGTATCTACAGTCCCTAAGCGTCTATAGTCCCTAAGCATCTATAGTCCCTATAGCATCGATATTCCCTATAGTCTCACTCTGTAGCATCTATAGTCCCTGCAGCATCTATAGTCCCTACAGCATATATAGTCCCTATAGCATATATAGTCCCTCAGCATCTATGGTCTCAATAGTTTATATAGTCACAAATGCTATAGTCGCTATAGGCTCAGGTCTTGCCTCCTCCCATACATATAGATTAACACCTTGTGCTATTACTTAAGACTAGTTGTACCCTCCTTCATTTTTATGTTTAGTTTTATTGGTTTATATATTTATTTTATTATTTTTAWACAAATTCATATGTTACTTTGACTTACTGAAATTCAGAAGACATGTCCCTCAGAGGTTTGCAGATCAGTTATCTTCCCCCGGGCAGCTCTCAGTATAAGCCTGGTCTGGGCGGATCCACGTTGTCTTTGGTCAGACGGGAAATTCTCTTACGCTTCCCCACTACGGAATGCGTCACCGGTGTCTTCCTCGCAGACCTTCACTGAGATGCTCCACAGGTGGAATCACTGATCCTGTTCGTTGACGCCAAATTGTAGTGGAAATTACCTCCATGTACTTTATGCAATCTAAGTTTGACTGTGAYCTCTCCAGCTTGCTGATARTAAATAAGTGTTCATTTAAGATTGACTTCAGGTGTCCCTGGTGGTCATTTCCACAACAAGACACTTGAGGCAACTACTCTGAGACTGTCTACTGCTTCCTTTGAGCAAATGTTCTTTGAGTCCCTCCTTGATACTGTAGCTCACATGAAGACCTCCTCCTGCCCCTTGGACATGATCCCTACTAGACTACTAAAAGAGGTTATGCCTACTGTTGGCCCCAACATTCTGTCTGTTGTAAATAGCTCCCTGACCTCTGGCTCCTTTCCAGCCAATTTTAAAACTGCTCTTGTTCAACCTCTCCTTAAGATTCCCAATCTAGACACCACTGAGCTGTTATAAACCTCTCTAAACTTCCTTTTTTTTTTTTATCTAAATTTTTTGAAAAAGTTGTTTTCAAGCAATTGGTGGCTTATTTGAGTATGAACAACTTGAACAATTAGAGTCGGGCTTCCGCTCCTCCACAGCACGGAAACTGCTCTACAGAAAGTCAGAAAATGACCTTCTGCTTGCTGTCGATGCCATTGAATGCTCTTTTCTAGTTCTTTCAGGCGACACACAGCTTTATTTACCAGTCAGACCGAGTAACCGAGGTAACGTAGTTACCCTTCACACGTGTCTTGTTGACATCAAATGTTGGATGTCTGACCATTTTCTCCACCGCAATGATAAGAAATCAGAGGTTGTTTTATTTTGGCCCCACCTTGCTAGAACCCAGATTGTAAATAACCTTTGTCATCTGTCCATTCAATGTGAAGCCTACTGCCAGAAMCCTTGGTGTCTTCTTTGACCCTGACCTAAACCATGAGCTGCATGTAAAGAAAGTTGTCCAGTCCTGCTTTTATCATGTAAGAAATATAGCTAAAGTCAAGTATTTTATTTCAGTCACTGATCTGGAGAAAGTGRTATATGCTTTTATTTCCTCAAGCCTAGATTACTGTAACTCTTTGTACATGTCTGTCAGAAATCACTCCATTGTCTACAGTTAGTTCAAAATGCTGTAATTCGGCTTTTAACAGGCACCAGGAAATGTAACCATATCACACCTATGTTGCTCAGTTGGTAGAGAATGGTGCTTGCAACACCATAGTTGTGGGTTCGCTTCCCACAGGGGACCAGTATGGGAAAAAGTATGAAAATGTATGCACTCACTACTGTAAGTCGCTCTGGATAAGAGCATCTGCTAAATTTAGAAAATGTATTAATCATGTTTAACGCTTGGTTTAGCCCCATCATATCTATGATCTTTTATCTCCTTATGAGCCAGTACGCAGCCTGAGATCCTCTGGCAGGGCACTGTTGACCATTCCAAAGTATAGGTTGAAAAYGAAAGGAGACCAGGCATTTGCCATTAAGGCCCCTGGACTTTGGAGTGGTCTGCCAGAGGAGATCAGACATGCAGATTCGGTGCCTCTTTTTATTCCTCCTGTCTGTTTCTTTGTCATACTTTTATTTGATTATGTGAAGCACCTTGCTACTTGTATTGAAACGCAGTATACAAATAAAGTTATTATTATTATTATTATTATTATTAATTGACCCCAAAATGAACATTTTGCAATGGCCATATCAGTCTCCGGACTTGAAACTCATTGAAAACGTGTGGTTTGAATAAAAAAGGGCAGTCCATAAGCGCAGACAAAGGATATCATGGATCTGGATGGAGGTGTACGCTGTCTGTCACACAGCTCACTGAAAATATTTGAGTCATCTTTCCAGAATTCCTTCCGTTTTTGATGAAATAAATCCTGGATATAGTAATGTGATGGCAGGCCTGAAGTCAGTTAAGCTTCCTCGCTGAGTTCACACTAGCTGGAGATCTTGTAACTCCACAGGCAGTCAGGGAGCACATTAAAAATAACTGTCATTCTCTGGAACTGCTACAACTGCTACACTCTTAGAAAAAAAAGGGGCTATCTACAACCTAAAGGGTTCTTCGGCTGTCCCCATAAGAGAACCCTTTGAAGAACATTTTTTGGTTGCAGGTAGAACCCTTTTGGGTTCCATGTAGAATCCTCTGTAGAAAGGGTTCTACATGCAACCCAAAGGGGTTTTACCTGGAACCAAAAGGTTTCTTCGGCTGTCCCCATAAGAGAACCCTTTGAAGAACCCTTTTTGGTTGCAGGTAGAACCCTTTTGGTCCCAGGTAGAACCGTTTTGGGTTGCCTTTCTACAGAGGGTTCTACATGGAAACCAAAAGGGTTCTACCTGGAACCAAAAAGGTTTCTCTTCTGGGGATAGCCGTAGAACCCTTTTGGAACGTCAACTGTCTAGTGAAAAGGCCATGATGTTACAACAACACTTCTGTGTGTTAGAAGGTTATGGTGTGGGATATCCTCACTAAGTCATGTCAGTAAATCCTGTCACCAGCCTCTGACACTGCCATTGGGTCCAACACATTAGGTTGCCCTGCATCTGCATGCCACTAGTGTTTGTGTGAGAGGTCTAGAGATTTACCTGCAGCAGGGTTACTATACTCAGTCCCTCTCCTCAACTCAGGGACAGCCAGAGGCCATACCAGGAGACTTAGATAAAGTAGTAACTTCTCAACAAAGATGTGATCGTTGTATCAAAGTTAGGAAAAAGTTAGGAAGTTATGAAGTTCAAGACAGACGTACAGCAGGCAGCTGTTGGGTTCTTTGGCAGCCAGTGTAGTGTGTGTGAATTATGTCCATGTGTAAAGCTGGGCTTGTGTACTCCTGGCAAAGAGCTTCAGGAACGCTGGAAACGACTATAAATCACCTAGCACTCGGGTGAAGAATTCATATGAAATCTGGGATTGCAAGCAACATTTTTAATTATTACTGGAAATCATAAATGTTACTCTCATAAAGAAGCTTGGCCCAGAGTAGTGGAGCGTAGTGGTCCCTGGGTTCTGTATTCTGAGCTCTAAAGCAGAATGGTGCTGGGTTAAAGGTGGTAGGATAAAGTCGTGCTTAGACACTGATCATAGGTCATTTTGGAGTTTTTCTCCCCAATGATGCAGGTTATAATTTGGGAAAGGTAAGCCGATCCTAGATCTGTATCCAACGGAGTGAGCTGGAGAGGACTGGAGAGTGGAGTGAGGTGATGTAAGAGTGTATGAAGACTCTCTCTCTGTCCATCCCAACTCAACACTAATAAACAGTGGACACAGCTGATGCCAGCCACTGAAAATGAATTATTCATTAACATGTCAAATCAATAATGACACAGGCTTCCCCAGCCCACTCTCCTCATGGCCTACTTATCATGTTGGGGAGAGGACAGATCATTTTGATGAAGGCTCGTCAAATCCAGGAGGGTTTTAGTGGGAGTGTATTCTCACTACGAGAGATTCTCTAGAGGTTTCAAGAAAATACCCTCGGCTAGACCTTTGACTGTGATGTAAACTTGTGAACATGTCGCGTCTCCTGTGTCACCTCCGGAGGTCGCAAGCGAGCCTTTCTCAAGAGTCACCCCCACCCAGTCTTCGGATGTAACAGAATTGTCTCGTGTAGCCAAATTCTCCTACACTAAAAATCTTAATAGCAGAGATTTTTTTTTTTAAACAGCTAAAATKTATAGATTTTTTTTATTGAGCTTCAAATGCCTTGCCTGTTGCATGGTTGCTGTGGCTTTAAGAAAACAGCTGGCCAAAGTGCATCCGAGTGAAACAGTGTTGGCAGGCAAGACAACAAGAACTCTGTCACGCCCTGACCATAGAGAGCCTTTTTATTCTCTATTTTGGTTAGGTCGGGGTGTGACTAGGGTGGGTGATCTAGTGTGTTTATTTCTATGTTGGCCTGGTATGGTTCTTAATCAGAGGCAGCTGTTTATCGTTGTCTCTGATTGGGGATCATATTTAGGCAGCCATTTCCCCACTGTGTTTTGTGGGATCTTGTTTTTGTGTTGTTGCCTTTGAGCACTTCATTAGCTTCACGTGTCGTGTATGCTTTATTGTTTTTTGTGCGGTTCACATAATAATAAAAGAATATGTCGAACCGATATCACGCTGCACTTTGGTCTGAATGTTCCTACGACGATCGTGACAAACTGCCTACACTGTGAATTAGCTAGCTAACATTTTCAGGCACAATTTGCTTAGCCATATCCCATGTAGTGATTGTAATGATTTGCATTATAGGATAAAACGAATCCTGGTTTGTTTTGAGGTAATTAGCTATCTTAAATTGTAATATAATCTAGATGGCTTGTTTAGCTAACTAGCTAGCTAGCAATGTTAATCAATTATGTGATGCATAGCCTASATTATTTGTTTAGCTTGCTACTAGCTCTGTATAATGCGCTCCCTGAGGTATAATGGCACCGACAGAGATGGTCGCCTCGCTTCGCGTTCTTAGGAAACGATGCAGTATTTTGTTTTTTTAATGTATTATTTCTTACACTGTTACCCCAGGAAATCTTAAGTCTTATTACATACAGCCGGGAAGAACTATTGGATATAAGAGCAACGTCAACTTACCAACATTACGACCAGGAATACGACTTTCCCGAAGCGGATCCTCTGTTTGGACCACCACCCAGGACAATTGATCGGATCCCAGTAGGCGAAAACAATGGCGCCGAAGAAGGGGCAGAYGGAGCRGTCTTCTGGTGAGGCTCCGTAGATGGGCACATCGCTCACCCCTCCCGAGTATACTACTCACCAATGTCCAGTCTCTTGACAAAAAGGTAGACGAAATTTGAGCAAGGGTTGCCTTCCAGAGAGACATCAGAGATTGTAAAATTCTCTGTTTCACGGAAACATGGCTCACTCGGGATATGTTATCAGAGTCGGTACAGCCTGAAAGAACTTCATTGGACTCTATGTAAACTGGAAACCACCTATCCTGAGGCTGCATTCATTGTAGCTGGGGATTGTAACAAAGCTAATCTGAAAACAAGGCTCCCTAAATTTTATCAGCATATCGAATGAGCAACCCGGCATTCTGGATCATTGCTACTCTAACTTCCGCGACGCATACAAAGCCCTCCCTCGCCTTCCTTTCGGCAAATCTGACCACGACTCCATTTTGTTGCTCCCAGCCTATAGACAGAAACTAAAACAGGAACGCCCGTGCTCAGGTCTGTTCAATGCTGGTCCGACCAATCTGATTCCACGCTTCAAGATTGCTTCGATCACGTGGACTGGGATATGTTAGCCTTAGACAACAACATTGATGTATACGCTGATTCGGTGAGCGAGTTTATTAGCAAGTGCATCGGTGATGTTGTACCCACGGTGACTATTAAAACCTTCCCCAACCAGAAACCATGGATTGATGGCAGCAATCGTGCAAACCTGAAAGCGTGAACCACTGCTTTTAATCATGGCAAGGCGACCGGAAACATGACCGAATACAAACAGTGTAGCTATTCCCTTCGCAAGGTAATCAAACAAGCTAAGCGTCAGTAATTTAACGGCTCAGACACGAGGCGTATGTGGCAGGGTCTACAGTCAATCACGGATTACAAAACGAAATCCAGCCCCATCGCGGACACCGATTGTCTTGCTCCCAGACAAACTAAACAACTTCTTTGCTTGCTTTGAGGACAATACAGTGCCACTGACACGGCCCGCTACCGAAACCTGCRGGATCTCCTTCACCGCAGTCAACGTGAGTAAAATATTTAAACGTGTTAACCCTCGCAAGGCTGCCAGGCCAGACGGCATCCCTAGCCGCGTCCTCAGAGCATGCGCAGACCAGCTGGCTGGTGTATTTACGGACATATTCAATCAATCCCTATCCCAGTCTGCTGTTCCCACATGCTTCAAGAGGGCCACCATTGTTCCTGTTCCCAAGAAAGCTAAGGTAACTGAGCTAAACGACTATCGCCCCGTAGCACTCACTTCAGTCATCATGAAGTGCTTTGAGAGACTAGTCAAGGATCATATCACCTCCAATCACACTGCACACTGCCCTAACCCTTCTGGACAAGAGGAATACCTATGTAAGAATGCTGTTCATCAATTACAKCTCAACATTTAACACCATAGTACCCGCCAAACTCGTCATTAAGCTCGAGACCCCGCCCTGTGCAACTGGGTCCTGGAATTTCTGATCGGCCGCCCCCAGGTGGTGAGGGTAGGAAACAACATCTCCCCCCTGCTGATCCTCAACACTGGGGCCCCACAAGGGTGCGTTCTCAGCCCTCTCCTGTACTCATTGTTCACCCATGACTGCATGGCCATGCACGCCTCCAACTCAATCATCAAGTTTGCAGACGACACTACAGTGGTAGGCTTGATTACCAACAATGACGAGACGGACTACAGGGAGAGGAGGTGAGGGCTCTCGGATTGTGGTGTCAGGAAAATAACCTCACACTCAACGTAACCCAAACCAAAAGGAGATGATCGTGGACTTCAGGAAACAGCAGAGGGAGCACCCCCCTATCCACATCGATGTGACAGTAGTGGAGAAGGTGGAAAGTTTTAAGTTCCTCGGCATACACATCACGGACAAACTGAAATGGTCCACCCAACACAGACAGCGTGGTAAAGAAGGCGCAACAGCACTTCTTCAACCTCAGGAGGCTGAAGAATTTGACTTGTCAACTTTTACAGATGCACAATCGAGAGCATCCTGTCGGGCTGTATCACCGCTGGTACGGCACTACTCCGCCAACAACTGCAAGGCTCTCCAGAGGGTAGTGAGGTCTGCACAAGCATCACCAGGGGCAAACTACCTGCCCTCCAGGACACCTATACCACCCGATGTCACAGGAAGGCCAAAAGATCATCAAGGACAACAACCACCCGAGCCACTGGCTGTTCACCCGCTCTCATCCAGAAGGCGAGGTCAGTACAGGTGCATCAAAGCGGGGACCGAGAGACTGAAAAACAGCTTCTATCTCAAGGCCATCAGACTGTTAAACAGCTATCACTAACATTGAGTGGCGACACATTGGTGCGGCTGGTTCCGGGTTGGAKGCGCGCTGTGTTAAGAAGCAGTGCGGCTTGGTTGGGTTGTGTTTCGGAGGACGCATGGCTTCCGACCTTCGTCTCTCCCGAGCCCGTACGGGAGTTGTAGCGATGAGACAAGATAGTAACTACTAACAATTGGATACTACGAAATTGGGGAGAAAAGAGGGTCAAATTTAAATAAAAAAATAAAAAATAAACATTGAGTGGCTGCTGCCAAGATACTGACTCAAATCTCTAGCCACTTTAATAATTATAAATTGGATGTAATAAATCTATCACTAGTCACTTTAAACAATGCCACTTTATATAATGTTTACATACCCTACATTACTCATCTCATATGTATATACTGTACTCTATACCATCTACTGCATCTTGCCTATGCCGCACTGCCATCGCTCATCCAGATATTTATATGTACATATTCTTATTAATTCCTTTACACTTGTGTGTACAAGGTAGTTGTTGTGAAATTGTTAGATTACTTGTTAGATATTACTGCACGGTCGGAACTAGAAGCACAAGCATTTCGCTACACTCGCATTAACATCTGCTAACCATGTGTATGTGACCAATACAATATGATTTGATTTGATTTGCATATGATACTGTATGATCATGTTTATGCAGTTCTGTATTTGAGAGCTGTAGCTAGATATTTGCTTTTTTATAGGCWTGGTGGTAGCCTAGCTAGTCATTATGTTTGTTAGCTAGCTGTGTCTGACTCTTTCTGTAATTCGAGTTTGCAAATGGGAAAATAAACCCTCTTAAAATGTCTGCACATGCTTGTGTATTGGTGTTATCTGTATCATGTTGTATTATTGAAGTRTGTGATGGTTTAGAGCGGAAGCTACTCTGATATCTAGAGTTCTTCTGAACTGTCTATTGTGAGATTTGCGGTACTAGATATGTGCAGGGAGAACAAAGCATCACCAAAGCCACGGTAAGTGTAGCTAGGTAATATAAGGTGACCAGATTTAGCAAATGAAAATCTTGAAAATATTATGCTGCGCCAGATTTTGTATTTTTTTATTATAATGAACTATACATTTTCACTATTGTCTTTTCATAAACTTTTATTAATTAACACAGAAATGTATTTATATATATATATATATATATATATATGTGTGTTTTTTAAACAATTATTTATTTACAACACATACAACACGACACAGAAATGTAATTACCCCTCCAAAGTTTTCGTAATCTTGGCCTATTTAGTCATTTTAGAATCACTTGGCCTATTTAGTAATTTTAGAGTCACTTTCTGGACATGGACATGGTTATTCGTGCCGTGGTTACAATGTATCACTGATAAAACGTTCTCAAAAGGTCCACGGCGAAGGCGCGGGGGCAAGCGAGTTTGGTATAGGGACAGCCAATATTTTAACATGTACTGTACCAGTCAAAAGTTTGGACACACCTGCTCATTCAAGGGTTTTTCTTAATTTTTTACTTTTTCCCCATTGTAGAATAATAGTGAAGACATCAAAACTATGAAATAACACATATAGAATCATGTAGTAACCAAAAAAGTGTAAAACAAATCTAAATGTATTTGAGATTCTTGTTGCCTTGATGACAGCTTTGCACACGCTTGACATTCTCTCAACTAGCTTCATTAGGAAGTTACCTGGAATGTATTTCAATTGACAGGTGTACCTTGTTAAAAGTTAATTTGTGGAATTTCTTTCCTTCTTATTAATGCGTTTGAGCCAATCAGTTGTGTTGTGACAAGGTAGGGGTGGTATAAAGAAGATAACCCTATTTGGTAAAAGTCCATATTATGGCAAGAACTTTGAGCATTTCTTCAAGTGTAGTCGCAAAAAAACATCAAGGGCTATAATGAAACTGGCTCTAATGAGGACCGCAACAGGAAAGGAAGACCCAGAGTTACCTCTGCTGCAGATGATAAGTTCATTAGAGTTAACTGCACCTCAGRTTGTAGCCTAAATAAATGCTTCACAGAGTTCAAGTAACAGACACATCTCAACATCAACTGTTCGGAGGAGACTGTGTGAATCAGGCCTTCATGGTTGAATTGCTGCAAAGAAACCACTACTAAAGGACACCAATAATAAGAAGAGACTTGCTTGCGCCAAGAAACCCGAGCAATGGACATTAGACCAGTGGAAATCTGTCCTTTGGTCTGATGAGTCCAAATTGGAGAATTTTGGTTCCAACCGCAGTGTCTTTGTGAGATGCAGAGTAGGTGAAAAGATGATCTTCCGAATGTGTGGTTCCCACCAAGAAGCATGGAGGAGGAGGTGTGATGGTGTGGGGGTGCTTTGCTGGTGACACTGTCTGTGATTTATTTAGAATTCAAGGCACACTTAACCAGCATGGCTACCACAGCATTCTGCAGCGATACGCCATCCCATCTTGTTTGCGCTTACTGGGACTATCATTTCTTTTTCAACAGGACAATGAACCAAAACACACCTCCAGGCTGTGGAAGGGCTATTTGACCAAGAAGGAGAGTGGTGGAGTGCTGCATCAGATGACCTGGCCTCCACAATCACCCAACCTCAACCCAATTGAGATGGTTTGGGATGACTGCAGAGTGAAGGAAAAGCAGCCAACAAGTGCTCAGCATATGTGGGAACTCCTTCAAGACTGTTGAAAAAGCATTCCTCATGAAGCTGGTTGAGAGAATGCCAAGAGCTGTCATCAAGGCAAAGGGTGGCTACTTTGAAGAATCTAAAATATCTTTTGATTTTTTTGGTTACTACATGATTCCATTATTGTGTTGTTATTATTATGTTATTTCATAGTTTGGATGTCTTCACTATAACACTACAATGTAGAACATTGTAAAAAAATAAAGAAAAACCCTTGAATGAGTAGGTATGTCCAAACTTTTGACGGGTACTGCATATCTGATTGAATATAGCGTTTTGGTTATTGAAATATCAGCCTAAATTTAACTTCCGGAGTGCTTTTTTCTTTCTGAGGGCCAATTGGGGACATTTATGGGGACAGCTAGGCATGTAGCCCGGAAATCTAAAGCTACAGTGAATAAACACATTGTTTTTATGTCTGGTGACTACGAGACCATCTAGTGAATCTGAACTGACTAGCTGCAGTGCCTTCAGAAAGTATTCACATCCCATTGTCTTGAGTCAATAAGTATTCAACCCCTTTGTTATGGCAAGCCTAAATAAGTTCAGCAGTAAAAGGTTGCGTAATAAGTTGCATGGACTCACTCTGTGTGCAATAATAGTGTTTAACCTTAAGAGTCTATTGACTCAACCGTGTAACATAATAAAAAAACTTTTTTAAACACGTTTTTTTTGTTGCATGGGCTGCATCTCAGTCCACCGCATCCGCCTATGTCGGCCTTGCGCATCTGTGGTGGACATCCCGAAAATTGGTCTTCTCACGAAGACTTCAGTAGCGTCCGAACGGTTTGGCCTATAAACKAATATGGAAAGATGAGACTCTCATGAATGTGTTCTCCGTTTTGCCCCCCCCCCCCTACAATTATCTTTAAGGTCCCTCAGTCGAGCAGTACATTTCAAACACAGATTCAACCACAAGCATTTCACTGTATGGTCTACACCTGTTGTATTCGGTGCATGTGACAAATAAAATTTGATTTGAAAGACCAGGGTGGTTTTCCAATGCCTTGCAAAGAAGGGCACCTATTGGTAGATAGGTAAAAAAGCTGACAAAAGCTGACATTGAATATCCCTTTGAGCATGGTGAAGTCATTAATTACACTTAAGATGGTATATCAATAAACCCAGTCACTACAAAGATACAGGCATCCTTCATAACTTAGCTGCCAGAGAGGAAGGAAACCGCTCAGGGATTTCATCATGAGGCCAATGGTGACTTTAAAACAGTTACAGAGTTTAATGGCTGTGATAGGAGAAAACTGAGGATGGATCATCAACATTGTACTTACTCCATAATACTAACCTAATTGACAGAGAGACAAGAAGGAAGCCTGTACAGAATACAAATATTCCAAACATGCATCCTGTTTGCAAGAAGGCATTCAAGTAATACTGCTTGGAAATGTGGCATAGCAAGTATTTTTATGTCCCAAATACAAAGTGTTATGTTTGGGGCAAATCCAATAAAACACATTAGTGAGTACCACTTTCCATATTTTCAAGCATAGTGGTGGCTGCATCATGTGATGGGTATGCTTTTAATTGTTAAGAACTGGGGAGTTTTTCAGAATTAAATAGAAATGGAATGGATCTAAGCACAGGCAAAATACTAGAGGAAAACCTTGTTCAGTCTGCTTTCCACCAGACACTTTGAGATTAATTCACTTTTTAGCAGGACAATAACCTTAAACACAAGGCCAAATCTACACTGGAGTTGCTTACCAAGAAGACAGTGAATGTTCCTGAGTGGCCGAGTTGACTCAGGGGGGTGAATACTTATCTAATCAAGATATATTAGTGTTTTATTTTTCATACTTTTTTTTACAAATGCTAGAATGTTTTCTTCCACTTTGACATTACAGCGTATTTTGTGTAGATCATTGACAAAAAAATTACATTTCATCCATTTTAATCCCACTTTGTAACACAACAAAATGTGGAAAAAGTGAAGTGGTKTGAGTAGGCCTACTTTCTGAAGGCACTGTATGTTTACGGTTGTGGATGTTTCTGGGCTCCTGCTGAGGTAAATTGATTGTGGTTTTTAGCCGAGAAGCCGTGAAGATAAAGGTTGACTATTAGGATGGCAACAATAACAGAGTGAGAGGTGGAGGGAAAAGGGTGCCCATGATTAATTTGACACTTTTGTACAGGGTAAATGTTTGGAAATAGAAGCAGAGGCCTGGTTGGGTAGGTGTTGTTGCCATGGCATTAAGGGCATGGGCACGTTTGGATGGTTCAGTGGGCATTGCCCACCCCCTGGCCCGACACTTCTGTTCAGATGTCACTCACTGTCGCACCAGCCTGTAATTTTCCATCTACTGTAACAGTTTGGCACGTTCACCACTTTGAAAATAAATCATGTATTAAATAATTAGTATCTCCACAACAATCTATTTTGTTCTGTCAATCTTCCRGCACTCAAACATCATTATATGAGAGGGATGGATGGGGAGAGAATGGTAAAGAAAGAAAGATWTTTTTTTTTTAAGAATGCAAAATAAAAATAAAATCATTGGATTTTTACTTCTCCGCCTTTGAATACTTTTAATTGGGCCCAATTTTCTGTCAGAGTAGCAGTGGTGGGTGGATTTGTGTGTGGATTTGTGTGTGTGTATGCATATATGTGTGTCTGTGTGGGACATGGCTTATGTCTGATGGCTGAGTGTATGGTAAATGRCCAAGCGGTGGGTGCAGAGAGAGAGATATGAAAGGCCGTCAGGCTAACACGGACAGCCATAATGAGCAGCTGATATTGGGAGCAATGTTGGGACGCAAGGAGGCATGGCCGTAACTACATTTGAGGACACCGAGGTATTGACCTCTGTAATTTCTTATAATAAAGGAATACAAATATATATTTTGTACACAATAAAGAAAATAAATCATCTTAATATTGCTTCCAGCGTTGATCAAAGCTCAGAACGCAACGCTTATATTTATCAACATGGCGAGACCCAGATGCAGACACAGGAGGCAGATGGTTGGAGTCTTACAATGTTTATTAATCCAAAGGGGTAGGCAAGAGAATGTTTGTGGACAGGCAARAAGGTAAAAACCAGATCAGAGTCCAATAGGTACCGAAGGGCAGTCAGAATCAAGGTCAGGGCAGGCAGGATGATCAGGCAGGCAGGAAAGTAGTCCAGAGTCAAGTAGGGGTCAGAACCGGGAGGATTATAAAAAGAGAATAGAAAAGGAGTAGGGGRAAAACACCCTGGTTGACTTAACTAAACATACAAGACGAACTGGCACAGAGAGACAGAAAACACAGGGATAAATACACTGGGGGAAATAAGTGACACCTGGAGGGGGTGGAGACAATCACAGGGACAGGTGAAAGAGGGCGTGACAATATTCTTGATCTGCGAACGAGTGGAATCACGAACAGTGGTTTGTTCGTTATGTTCACCTGCATCCCCCAGATTTGCCTCCCTGGATTTGCCTTTTTATCATCACATTCAACACTCTCACAAACGGATAAATCCTCCCTCTCGCGCCACAGGCCGAGTGAAATGAACTACCCCAGCTCGCAGTCAGCTCAAGTAGGCAACTAGAGACGCTGCTGACAGTGTGTTTGTGAGATGCCGGACAAAAGGCAATTTTAAAACCATCCCGCTACTCCTGCCAWGTCAACCAGGCTTCAGAGCATATTCAGAGTATTATTATTATTATTATTATTCTGAGTATTATTCTGCACGTAACTCCGAAACACTCCATTTAGTATGATATTTTACCTTCGGTATGGTTACATAAGTGTGTATAACGCAAATGTCTTGCAACCCAAAGGTTGCGAGTTCGAATCTCATCACGGACAACTTAACTCCTAAACTTAACCCTAACCCGAACCCCTAGCTTAGCTAACGTTAGCAAGCTAGCTGACGTTCGTCCCCTCGCTAGAATTGGTAACATGTCAAACGTTTAACGAATTTGTGACATTGTAAGTTTTGCAAATTCGTACCATATAATACAAATTATAATATGTAGCATATCATACGAAATGAGGGATGGACATCCACAAATGAATACATACCATACTAAATGGTGTGTCTCGGATTTACGTATAGAATAATACGAAATGCTCTGAGACAAGGTTGGCCATGTCTACAGACATGCCCCAAACAAACAAAAACTGAAAATGAGTGCACAACTGTTAAGTCGCTTATATAAATGTCAGTCAGGCTAGCTGCCGGCAGAGAGGTCGGTTGCAGTAAAGTTGAAGGGCTCTGGCTAGTATTACTTAGCCAGCTAGGAGGATGAAGTAAGAAACTAATGTTAAATGGAGCCTACCTCAGCAGCAGCAAAAAATATGCTACGAAATTCTCAGATTAACCTTGATTTACAGAGAGTAGGCTACTGAGACAGACAGTGATGTGGCCCTCAGTGGTAAGGCCGAGGCAGGCTGCAATGCATGCAGGAGGAAGCAGAGGAGACAGAGAGAGAGAGGAAGCAAGCAAAGAGAGAGGTTAGTACAGTGGTTCCAAAACTTTGGGTTGGGCCTCTGACAAAAGCTTCCCCCATTCGGACCTCACTAAAACTCAAACCCTGATTGTGGCCCTGGAAATGGGTGGTGGTGGTGCGGGGAGGAATGATACAGGATCCGCCATGTTCCCCTCCAAACTATTCCATGTAACATGAACCCCCACCCTCCAACTCGTCACCATCCATACCTGCCCTTTCTTGGCCCGAAGGGGACAGAATGACAGAGGTACCACGGCGGGTTTCTTCAGTCTTCATTAATTACTGTATGTATTGTGTCATGTTTATATCGGAAGTGACAGTGTCGGACCACCTCAGAGGTTAGCTGTAGTTCCATCAGAATGGGGGAGGGGGGGGGTTGGGGGGGTTGGTTGGTAGTTAGGTGTGGCAGGCTTTATAAAGGCTGCTTGTCGGTTGTAGCTGCCTGGAGTTGTGGCTGTGTTGGGTTGGTGGCATGGAGAAACTGACTGACTGCTGTGTCTTTATCATTGCCAGACGCAGGAAGCTTGTAAAAGATGCTTGTATCAGTCTGCAGCTTCTTACAAATTCTCTTCTACTTTGCCCTTACAGTATTTTGACTCGCACAATCAGACGAGATATCACTTCCAATCAGCTAGATTAAGAGCACCGATGCATGCCTGACATTGATGGTTTCAATTGTACTAAAGACCGCAATTCTTTCTGGGATACAGAAATACTAGTCRTCGCTTCATGCTTGTCGCTTCTGTATCTTTGCTCTTCTTCATGGCTCTTGGTTGAGTTGGTATTTCATTCTTTAGGAAACTAATTGAGAATTTATMATTTTGTTACTTCCCCCGTTGAGCAAAGGTTTGGGCTTCTTTTTTTAATMGCTGGACCTCTACAAACTGATTGGAGCAGAAAAAATACGCCCAGTCCTCCCCTTCTGCCTGACCTCACAATTAATGGGCGGATTTTTTTTTTTTTTGAGGGGTCCCTCTCTCAGGGGGCCAGCTGGAATTAGAAGTGGATTAATACATTTAAACAAGGCTAAACCGCTTGGGATGTCTGTCTGTCTACTATCCTCCCATACTTAGCCAAAAGTCTGTCTACAGCTGCCGCCAATGAGAACCTTCATCAAAACAATATTTAACCCGAATGTCTCACGGTCAGCAATGTTGTTTTAACTCCAAAATGTTTCACTATCAAGATTTTATCTGCTTTGTAACTTTCGGGAAAACCCAAAAGTGGGCCTCTCATTGGGTTAAAGAACTCTGCGACTTTAGTTTTGGGCGTAGTTTGGATGCATATCATATTTGTCTTGCAACATCTTTACACCAGAAAACATTCTCTATGATTCTGTATAGTTTATACAAACAATGGATTTGTTTCTGCACCAGAGGTTACGATCTCTGCTCTACGAGAGTGTGTTTTGGATTAATCTAGTCCAGGTCACAGTTGGACTCTTCAGCTCGTCTAGTTATTTTCGTGGCCGACATTAAACTCTTTCCTAAAAAGGCAAATGAGTCTGWTTGGGCCGTGAAACATGCCAATCAATCACGGTCGGTATTTTACCCTTCAACATGATTCCAGCATCAAAAAGACCCCCCCAAACCCCATCTTACTCTGAACCATAAAGGTTTTTGAAGTTGACTATAGAGACGATAGAGTCCAAGCTCTTAGGGAGTTGTGTTGGTAGGCGGAGCTGGTCCAGTGACTGGGGWGTCCAGACCACCAAAACAGTGACCTCCGCTCTGAGAGAGGTTACGTTCTGCACCAGAGGGAGTGTTAAGTGGAGAGTCGGAGGGATTTGGTGGCACTTTGGTGTGTAATGACACCAGAATGATATGAAATAAGTGACACCACCTAGAATGAACTTGGGAATGGCCAAGGCCAACAAAACWAACGCTTCTGTTGATTTTTCTCTCAGAACGTAAATTTGGTTCCTCCTACGCCCAAGTGTTTGTGTGTGCACAGACTGCTCTCAAATGTGTGCATGTCTGTGCATGTGCGTGTGTGTGTGCGTGTGTATCCGATTGAGTGTGTGCACTGACTGCACTCATATGCATACATGTGTGTGTGCAGTGTGTGATTGAGTGTCTGCATACGTGTGTGTGTGCAGTGTGTGATTGAGTGTGTTAACTAGGTGGGGTGGAGCGGAAACAGAGCAGCTTACAGTTATTAATTCGAATTGTTCTGTCTCTTCCTCCTGTGACACGTCAGGCTGCTGGTGGCTGATGGGGGGGGGGGGGGGGGGTGGTAAAGGGGCTCAAATGATCAGCCCAGAATGCTGGGTCTGATACCCAATCATCACCCCCCCCCTCTCTCGCTCCCTTTCTCTTTCTTTCCACTACTCATATTGTTTCCCTCGAACATAGAGAACTAAGGGTAATCATCTCGTTAGTGAATCTTAATGAGAGAACAAAATGGACATATAGAATCACCAACACTGAGGAAGACTGACATAAAATGGGGGAAAACAATGTCAAAACTGACGAGAGTATAAATCTATAGTTTTTTTCTTTTAATTTAGCCATTATAAAAATGTTCTGTGAATGTAGCAGGGACATTAGCCCCCTTCTGTGCTATTATGCCGGCTGTCTGGTGTTGCAATTTCACACTTCACTGACTTCAAAAACCAGTCTACAAGCGTCTGCATGCCCCAGATTTCACCTTATTTAGGTAATACACGAAACATCATTATCTAGACAAGGTAAATTAAACGGAGTATTTGGCAGACACACTATCGGAAATTTGGACAGACACACAGACACTTATTAATGGCTAGGGAGCTTTTTTCCAAATAGCAGGGTTCCCCAACTGGCGGCCRGGGGTCCGAATTTGGCCTGCTGGTGATTTTATTTGRCTCCCCAAGTATTTTTTATTGTTAGACATAAAATACTGTCAATACACCAGCAAATCAGCTYCAAGTGATTTTAATTTTGGAAATCTGTTCCAAAGTATTCCCACACATAACAGAGAGATATATGTGATTGTATACAAATGTAAGCAAGGTTTCAAATGATTATGTTTTAGTCAAATGGTTATATCTGTTTGGGCTTCTTGTGGTCAAATTGCAGTCTACAAATGATTTGAAAATTATGTTCYGGCCCCCTGACCATCTGCTCAAGAAAAAWTCTGACCCCAGTTTTATCGCAATGCAAGGTGTACCATAGGCTTGTGTTGTTTTAGCTGGTGTATATTTGTATTATGTCATTCATTCAAGTACTGTACAAACAAATCATTGGAATTGTTTGATTTGGTTGTTGTAGAGATTCGTTTTCATTCTTCAAAGTCAACTGTTCTAACCTGGATAGGTGTGAATGTTTAGTACAGTAGGGTCTGGTAAGCCAAAGTAATGTCTTACAATATCACTTTTACGCCAACAGCAGTTTGCCTCCCCCTTCATCTCCGTCAATGTATCATTTCAAATGCATGAAGGACAGCATATTACATGTAACAGGCAGACGGGAGAGACGATACTCTATTGATATCAGGCAAAAATTAAAACAAACTGTGCAGATGGCATTATACTTAGGGTCATATGAATTTGGCTGAGATGGAATATGATGCATTCTGTTTATGTTTTTGAGAAATGCATGAACAACAATCCTTGTTGCATCTTTCCACTTATTTAGGTCTATTGAAACACTTAATAAGCCATAGCATTATGACTATAAATAACACATAGGCTACGTGAGAGTTTCATGTGRTATATGTATGATTTGTAGTAACGGGATTCGTGGATCTTATCGTCAACATGTGGCCATGTTTCTGTCATATAAAAAATAAGTGCCCAAATTCTTGGAGCATATCGACTTAAAATGGCTGGAGTTTTATTCAATTCTCTGGCAGCTGCACACTACCATGCGGCACATTAATAGTTTTTAACGGGAAATTGGCACAATTTTACCCATTGTGCATGATTGAAGTTTCCTTGACATTCATTTCGCCTGAGCCTTTCAAGGACATGTCAAGTGAATCGTTAATAACGCAAACCACTGGCTGCACAGTTTCTTTTCGTCAGAAATAGGCTGAATTAGAGAGACTATGTCACATCTAAAACATTGACACATATAGTTTGACTTGAAACTTTCCTGCTGCTTTTATTGTAGCCTTAAATTATTATAAACATTTACGACCAATAATTTTGTTTTTAAATTATTTTGTTCCGGAAGAACAGTAAACCCCATTTGTTTGATTTATTATAGGCCTTTCCAGCCTTCATTGATATAGAGCTAATTAAGACACTAATAATAATAATAATAATACATTCCCTTCATTTAATGAGAATATATTTTAAACTCGATGTTATTGTGATAAAATAACACCCGTAACGTATGTAAATAATAAAACCACAAAGGGGAAAAAAACTCAAACAATCTTGAACCATTTCAGACTGTCAAATGGGCTATTATTGTTATGAGGTACTTTCAAGGCAAGAAGTGGAACATTTGGAGAGAGAAGCTTGGGTTTCAATTGGCGCACAGGGGTGAACTCCCTCCATCCCAAAATAAAAATATGTCAAAGTTCATCATACCGGTGTATGGATAGAATTTCTCAAATAGCATATGAAAATATTTGGAAATATTTATTTTTTAACTGAGAGAATATCATTTACATATTTCAAAGGTATCCGCTTATCCCATAATTAGTGAATAGGCAAGTGGGTAATAAGACATGCGAAATGTTGCCGATCACAACGCAATTTTTAAGTAAAAAATTGCACTTTCAGTCACACCTATTGAGTAGCCTAGGCTAGTAGGAATAGAATATCTGAATAAATAAATATCTGAATAAAATATCAACTTTATAATGTTGTTGGTTATTTTATCACAATGCTTCACAATCAAATGTATGATATATTCCAGGTTTACATTTAACCTCACACTTTTTTAGCTGCAAGGCAACAACAAAAACACTCTCAATGTTTGTGACCAATAATCCAAGTGAGAGACACAATTTGCACTTTCAAATAAATAAGAAATGCTAAAACATGACACACAAATAATGGTTGTGCACTTTTGCAAAGCTGAAAACAAAATATTTTCTCTTTTGTCTCTCCTAGGCCTTGTCCAGAGGAGAATTGAAACAGGAAAAAGCAATTACGGTTGAGATTGTCCCACAGGCATTGAAAGACTATCAGCATGAGGGTTTGGATTGACTCAGGGACACCTATGGCCCTTGCATTATCCTGGCATGAGGTCGCTTTAGCAATAGTCTGGCAATTTCCGCAAGCACCTGGCTCCCCAGCCCCCACATCCCCCTCTCACCAGGCCCTACCTGTCCCCCCTCCCTCCCTCCCTCCCTCTCCAAGCCTAACACACACCTTTCTCATTGTGCTGCCATAGTGGCAACTAAGACAAAAACATGCAAGGACAATAGTGTCCAATAGACATGGTAGACGTTATTAGCAATAGCACAGATGTTTTTCCATCATAGCGTGGGTGAAGTAGCCGGCTCCCAGGTGAAAATGGATGTTGAATGTTGTAGCGAAGGGAACGTGTGAAGTCTGGAACGAGATGGGAACAGTGATAATTCACTAAGATACAAAACCTTCAGACAATGAAATAATAGCTGCTATTTCTTCACRGGGAAAATATAACCCTGGCCTTATTGTTTGGGCCTGAGGCGCAGTGGGAGAATCAAATATGGAGATGTGGAGAGCAGAGAGTGGGTTGGAGAGGAATGTTCCAGTGTTATGTCAGCTGCAGACATAAGGAGCAGAATATCTCACTACACTATCCATTGAACATATGCTTTGGCCCTGTCGTCTAGTGCAAGCATCAACACTTGTGTAAACTTACCCCTCCTTCTACTCCTCACCTACAGTCCTTATACAGGTGCTCTGATGGCTGTAGAGGCCATGCACCCTAAGACCTCTCTCATCCCATGTTCTGACTCCCTGGGATGTGTGGAGCCGAGGCACTGTTTTCTCATTGGGGTATTTCCCTTCTTATTTACTGGTGCAAGGGGTCCGTTGCCCAGGGCAAGACCTTAGCCCCAACTGTGATCATATGATGTTGCCACTTTGTCTTGCTCTCTCTGGTCCACTGTCACCACCCATGGCCCTGGAAGAGAAGAGGTGACCGAGCAGTGTGTCTGTTCACCTTTCCCTTCTCAATCAGCCAYTACTCACAGAGTTGTCTCTGTTGCATCTCTTTTGGCTAGACCTCTCTCTCTCTCTCTCTCTCTCTCTCTCTCTCTCTCTCTCTCTGTGGCCTTAATGTATTTGCTTAYGGTCATGCTTCAGTGTATACATAGTGTCTGGTGTGTTACTTATGTTTTCTTGGACATTTAAAGTTCAAGTGGAACCTTTCTTGGTTGTGCAATAGCATTCTGTTATTTTGAACATTTCACTAACATTATATGGTATTATAGAGGGGGGAAATGAAATCCATGTGTATCATGAGTTAGAAAAGTTGACATTATCATGTCCCCTGATAAGAGTCTTGGTGGTCACACAATTAATTTGATTTTAAGGAAATAATGAAAACACCACTAAATTGATTATCCGAGTGTGATGTACAGTAATTGGACTCATAACTGATTTGTGTAGGTGAAATGGAGAGCGTAGTTTTTTCCCCCTGTGACCTTATATGAGTTAAGGACACGTGTTTTTATTTTCTCACATTGAACATATAAACATATTACCGCCTTGCATGGAAACTGAAAACTGCACGAGAGCAGAAACAGGGGATAATTTGACCAAAGTCCGACATGATTCTTATATTTTGGATTTCTAGACATTATTTGACGTAGGCTACCCCGTGTTAGACATATTGGAGAGGTTTAACGTTCTTAAAGGGTGTTTGCTTTCATAGAAGACGCCATTATTGCATGTTGAACGAATAGCTCATCTGATAATGAATGATAACAGCAGACTGGTGTAGTTCATCCTTTGTTCATCACTTGCCAGTGGGGTATTGGGGAGATAACTATCCAAGCCATCCCACAAATATTTTATGGTGATTAGATATGCCGCAACAACCAGAGTAAGCCTATATGACAAAACAAATTCATATCAAAATAATTTGTTTGTGATGTGTTATGTGATAGAAATTGTACAGGGGGGATATGCAATGGAGCAGAGCAGACGCATCCACTGGATTAACCGGATGGAGATGCAGGGGGCAACTCTGTATGGAATGCGCAAAAAACTATTGGGTATATTACACACAACTGTTATGCAACGATAGTTCCAGCTGTCTTGAAACTGCTCTGATTGACAGCTCCATGACAAAATTGTAAATTTGTATTAGATCTCCGATTATTTCTCACTTTCCTTGATTTTCTGTGTCAACGTTTGGAAATATATTCTGGATAAAGACTTGTGAAAAGGTTATTATATTAGCACATTCATATAGGCCTATACATTTTTTTTTGTGTGAATTGAAATTGAGTTAACTCATTAGTCACTTCGTGGAGAGTGAATTGATCTGCCTCGTCATGTTCGTAACCATTAAAACCCCGCGGGAAATTGTGGATCATGTGGCGAGCCACATTACGTAACTGGAGCGGTGGTGGGCGCGCTAGTAGGCATGTTGACAGCTCTGCTACACATTTTCAGTGCCCACATTGTTAACTCTTATCTTCCCATTCAAACATCCTCTAACTCGCGTGAAAGTTACTTTGGGCCGTTAGCAGTATTTTCAAGTCTTAATGGAAAGACTTTGGAACCCCCTCTTCTAATTCACCTTTTCAAATGAGAGACATTAACAAGCATTGTCCTRGATATTCATTTTGAAAGGCTATGGTAGGTGGGAGGGCAGTGATCTGCTGTTACCCATTCCCCCGGGCGAGACACTGCCACAGTGGGGTGTCCTCGCAGCCCAATAACAAAAGACTGGGCGGCTTTCAGGTGCAAACTTTGTTGAAGCAAACGTTGGCCCATGCGGGTTGAGACAACAACTGAAAACTATAATGTTACAACCTGAGCTAAACTAAATCAAATACACGAGATGAATTGAAGAAAACATGGCAAGGTCCGACACATGCGTATAAACATATGGGTGGGAGAGTGATGAGAAGCGGGTATGGATGGAATTTTCAACAGGGCACAATGGTTAGGACTACCAATAGATTTTTGTATATCATCTTCAATAATCAGGTGTAATTACCCATGTCTATTTGAAATCATATGAGAGTCCATGCAGAAAGGTGGTCTCTCTCCAGAGACTTCTTTAAGTGATGTGTTACGGGGAACGGGGGTAATTCGTCTTGGAGTTGTTTTCGGGAATGGCAAGTATAAAAATGATGTAAATTGCTAATTTAGCACCTCTGAAAAGTGTTGAAAATATATCTGTCAAAAGACAAATGTACTTCACTATAGCTGAACATCTGCTTCGCAGGGTAGAGCGTTTGCTTCAACTTCCACTCTGGGGATATTAGCGACGACTCCCAGGCCTGCGCTGATGAGGAATTCATCAAGACTCTGACACCCTCCCAGATGTTAGGGAATTCAATCAAATCAAATCTAATCAAGACTGTCTTGTTGGACGCCTAATTGATAATCTTACGTTTTGCGCCCGTTTTGCAATGGAAACATTATTTTGGGGCGTAATTGGCGGGGGGGAGGCGGGGGTCCTAATATTGAATTAATGACAGTATGATGACACCATGAGCTGGAAACTTGAGAAGCAGACAGTGTTAATAGGCTATTGAGTTGATATCTTTGTGTGCCATTGTATCGTGTTCTTTCGACCTAACATGAGACCTAACATGAGAGACCAGAGAGGGTCAACAGAAAGTTTGACAMGGTTTTCGTTCATTTCGTTCATCTGTTTTTATAGGAAGCTGGTCAGGCTAAATTAGCTGGAAATGTGCAAAGAAAATATMATCTGCATAAACTTCAAGCATTGATGTATCTGATTGTAAATGTGTGTGTGTGTGCGTGTGAAAGTAGGCCTACTGTTGGTGTGCTGAATAGGTTATGAATGATTTCAAGCGACAGAGTTGTTTTCAAATAATACCTGTACAGATTGAATTCATGATTTGTAACTTGTAGACATAGTTTCCCATTAGTAAAGGCACAGACTTACCATTGCAAATGAAATGTGTTCCGATAACTTGCTAAATAAATTGGAAATGTAAATATTTCTAAATAGTCAATTTAGGAATCATTGAAGTAAATAACAATGCCATTGTACCACCTCGTTACCATCACAAAAGCCATGTAACACGTCCGAGAAAAAAAGAAAAGGCACATCCTGGATTACGGTTCTCAGTGAATACCTATGCATAATCAACAGCCCTCGATCTGCAGGTGAAATAAGCATCAGTAATTGATAAGCAGGTTATAATGATGGTCGTGCAAATCGATGGTGATGGGCCATAGCTAGGTAATTCTCTGATGACTGTTAGTCTGTATGCAAATGCTAATGATATTATTAAGTGTTACTTTGATTGTTGCAATGCGTGGCATTTAACGCGAATACTAAATCCATCTGAGGTYATAAGGAGCTAATTACGAATATGCGTAATAGTGTCCCAAGGTAGCATTGTTTTCACTGATTTGAGAACTTTTAAGAAACTTTWAATGAACAGTTGTTTATATTAAAAAGGCAGCCTTTTCAAGGCTCTAACACTACATTTTGTTGTATTATTGTAAAGGCGCCTGTTTTATTTCATCTCCAAATGAACAAATTTGTTTTTTTCCTTCATGCACAACAGCATCACTCAATAAAAAACGTAGTAGGCCTAATAAATTATTTACAACTAAGTAGCCATTTACATGTTCTGACGAATCTGATTATTATTGTGTTTTTGTTTATTTCAGAACAAAAACAGATGTTGGACCTTGATTGTCTTGTGCATAAGTTTAGATTTCAATTGCGTTAAGAAAGAGACCAGTTCAAGATTTGGCCCAACTGTATATAGGCCTAGATTTTTTGACCACTTGAACTTTATTGTATCACTGAGAACCCAACACCATTATGATTTAAAATCATTTTCATAATATTAAACAGCCGTGCTGTGCCTTCCAAATTCCACATACCTCTATGGCACTGCGTGCCAGACCCAAACTCTGATACACGCTCACTCAGCATGCCTTGCGCGAGATCTTTTAGCCAGCGAGTTTATTAAGATCACAAACTCGGTTGCGTGACAAAAAGGGTTTGGAACCTGCCTGTATCGGTTTATCCTCTTATAGACGGTGCTTCCGCGCTTAGCCAGCACATGCTATGAGATTGGTGGAGGAAGGGTAAGGGGTGGGTTGGTTTAGTTTTCAATGAATAATATCGTAACAGTTTATGCAGACTTTGCCAGTTTGTTGTTTCCCCATTATGGCCAGGATAGTTCTTCAAAATGACTAGGCTACTCCCAATGTGATGTGAGCTCATCTGTGACTGTGAGCGCTAGAGTCGTGGAGAGATTGTGTGCGCCGTGCTGTTCTATGGTTCCAAATATATCCCCGTCCATATGTCGAGATGAATGAACACTTCATATTATTGCTATTAACATACATAGAGCCTACTACTGTATTCACAAACAACACTGTCAGACAAACGCTACACATCTCCTACCACGTGACTGCCAGTGCTTTCTAATCCCATTGAGAATCCTCATAAAGGAGCCTTTCATGTTTTTCTTTTGGTTACACCCCGTTTTCTCATAATCTCAAAACACGATTATGTTTGGAGTTATCGGGTTCTATTCGGTTATATTTGCCTGCATAAGAATGAGTTAGGCTGTTCTTCCGTTATGCCATCATCATCGTCATAAATGCGTGGTTCAGCTTTCGTGAGCATTCTGTTTCACAGAGCTACTTGCAGGGAAAGCCTGTCCCATTTTTTGACGTCATGGGGTCCGCTAGAAAGAACTTGAACTGCACGGGTAAGGGAAAAACATGTCCTTGTGAAATACAACAGTGCGCTTGCGCAAGAGGAGGGAAAACGGAATTTGAATAAATTGTTAAATCTGTTTATATTTGAAGATGGGGGTAGGGCAGGCCTCGAATTGGGGTAGATTCTGTGGGGGTTGGGCCCAAAATACTGTGCAGTAAATACGTCTTATAGCAAACAACATTAATTCACAATTATAGCCTACAATCATCACAAGTTAAATCATGATTCAAACACAATAGGCTTCCCGCATTATTACTGAAGATGAAAATGCAGACGTTAGCCTACCAGTTGGTAAACAAATCTTGTTTCAAGGGTTTTGGTTAATGCAAATAAAGTTGTTTAGCATGATTACTTATTTTCATTAATTTGAGTTTGATAGCCTATATGATTTCATATGTGCGAAGTAGCCAACATACAATTAATCTTTGATGAGTCTCCTCAGTTTATAAACTACTACAACGTTTTTCAAACTATTTCTTAATGTAGTGGGCCGTACATACATTGTCAACGGTCAGCAGCACTCAACAAATGCATGCTTAAACCGACTGATATGGTGCTCAGTGGTTACATTTGGCAGCCTAACTAGCATGCTGTATGAAGATACTTTCGCGCCAGCTTATGTCCTCATTTGACTCACTCTCTTGGCTTACTTTTTAGTAGTTGTTAGTTTGATAGTTCTCACGTTGTGATCCCATTTAAGTGGCACTTTCATTCCCACAGGCGAATGTTTCCCCCAATCGCACSTTCTTTTAAAAAGCACCAAGGCTACAGTCGATAACTTTTCCTGTCCTTCTCTCGCCCCAGAAACAAGATGCTAAGATGGCGCCTTCCTCAGTGTCAAGTTCAAGTAAAGTGCCGAGTCTCACAGACTCGAAGACAAATAAAATGTATATATGATCTTAGCAGAGAGTAATACAACAATGACAAAGAATGATAAACATCGCAGTCTGTTACTTTTTTATTTATTTTATTTCAGTCAAAATGTATGTTCACATTTCTTCATAAATAGTTGGTAAAACAAACAAACCAACAAACAATAGCCTACTTTTAAAAGTATAAGGAACCTTTGCCTCTTTCCGCTAAATAACAAATAGGCTCGCTGTTGTATCATCGTTTGCCTCGATTGTGGCACAGTGACACAGTTCATCAGTAAAACATTTTGCTTTTCAGGAATAACTTGGAGCGTGACCCATTTCTCCCAGAAAGTGTTACAACATCACATTCTAGCTGCGTTTATACATCAAAAAATTTGCTTTGACAGGACATGGGGCATACGGGTTGTGGGAATAAGAAAAAAAAGTTTTTCTTTTAAATTGATGTATAGAAAATAGTATATAAAACATATATTCCTTAAATTATTTAAATAAACGTATTTTATTTATCACTGTCACTTACGAGGTACTGTTTTTACATTTTGTAGTGCTGGTGGTCTGAAATCGTTCTCATAAGCACAATATATTTTGTGGTATGCATAAGATTCAATTCTTGAAAATAGGTTACAATGCAATGCTGTAACTCTTTGTGCCACTGAACATATTTTCCCCAACCCACATATATCTATTAGTGTTCCCAGACGAAATTTTGTTCACACAAAAATGTTTTCTCGACAGCTTATTCACACAAAACAAGCAAATGTGTAATCAAACTTCTCTATATGCAACACCACAGTACTTATAACAAATAACACGCTTAGTTTCACAGAAGAATTACATTTAAAACAATGCAAGCTGACAGACAAAAACACTTTTATTTTGAAGATACTGTGTTGTGACAGTTCCATTGTTGCCGATGCACACATTTTAACAGAGGCCTACTTGCACAAAGACATTTTTGGAACTATAAAGGACTGCAATACTGGCTCATATGTTTGGGCATTTGACCCGAATTTGAAATATTCTAAATACTGTCACCTTGGTTTGGAATTCACGAATGAACTAGGTATAACATCTGTAAATGCGACGGGTGCAATAGCTGATGGATCGTTCGAATGTGTACTGAAATTATGCTACACTTGAGCTCTATTCTCTGATTCTATCAAAGTAAAATACACAAAAAAAGTTAATTTGACCATAGGGATACCGACAGAACCGTTTTATATAGTTTGCCAACTCACTCTAAAACAATTCAGATTTACAGAATTGATGATTCACATATCAATGGTCTCACAAGCTAAATAATAAGTGATGGAAAAATGGGCATCATATAGACAAATTCATCATATTTATATAGATGATATCTTGGATCCAAATAAGACACATATATTGCTTAAAAAAAGATACAATCGCAATATTGGCGCTTTAGAGTTGATCACTTTGTTCAATGTTAAGTTGGTTATGACCCAAATCTGTACAGTCTTGTTAGAAAACATTTCCATAAATATCTTTAAGTTTCAGAACTTATACCCATAATTAAATTACAAATTGATAAATATGGCAGCATGGATATGTATTTACAACGTTATTAACAAAAGGCAACGTTATATTCAACGGTAACAATCGTAACCTAATACCACATTTCTCCACCTGAAAACGGACATTGACAACAGATTCGACCCCATCAAACAAGGAAATACATTCACGAGTATATATTTATTTATGATTTATTTTTTGTTCAAGTTCAAGACAAAGACTTTGGCACGTTTCTTAAGACTGTCTGAAGTTTTAACAATCAATTGAAAGGCGACTGTAGTGTGTCACCATTATATAAAACACCGTGAAATATTATTCATTTTTCTTTATTTTTAAATACAATTTTGAGAAAATACATAAAATGAAAAATAAAATAATCATTTGAAATCTGTAAACTAAAAAAGGAAAAAAAACGTTTTATTTATTCTTAGAAAGTATTATTTCATTATTTATGATTTATTTGTTTTCTTCGAACTCGGAATAAAAGTCAAACCCCAATCCTGAGAAAGGACGAGGCCTGCTACTGCTGGCTTGCTCTCATCTCCTCGTGTTGTTCCAATCCAATTGTGTGTACACCTTGGTGTGAGTTTTTAAGGTTTTAATCTTGGTCCACATTGAGAGCCTGGTTATGACTTCAAACATACCATTCATTAAAGTTGGGTGGCAGTCCATCGCTGTGCCCCGACGTGTTTTGCACGGCTGACGGTGGTGTTTTTGTTGGGTCTTCAGTGTTCGCTGATACCAGAACTGGTGGTGTGGACGACTCATATCCAGAACTTGCTGCTGGAGACGACTCAGAACCTTGAGACTCGTGTACCTGTAATAATAATACAAACAAGAGGAGTTGCCATGATATATTTGTATGTCTATAGGCCCTATAGCATGAAGAATAACGTTGAAAATGTTGCACACACTCAATACGAGTCAACTCAGCTTAAGTCAATACACCTTACCCTTTGATCTATCAAATTGCTAATGCATCGCTGCGCTATTTCCCTCTCTAACTTAGCCTACAAGTAGTAGCCTAATGTTTGGGAAAAAAATATGCATTCTATTACATTCCAAACCAGTGAGATAGCAGAGAAAACGTGATGCTGTTTGGGCGCTGATCCTTTGATTAGCCCTTGGTCAAGGGAGAGTATTGTGTTTGTGTGTTTAAGGTGAAATGAACACGTTAATTACCTTCATGTGTTTCCTGAGAGAGCTGGGGTGCGTGTAGGACTTGTCGCACACTTTGCAGATGTAAGGCTTATCCGAAGTGTGCACGTGCATGTGCTTTTTCCTGTCACTGCTGTTGGCGAAGCGCCTGTCGCAGCCGTCGAATTCACACTTGAACGGCTTCTCACCTGCAMGATGGAATAAGCACAATTCATTAACCCCTGTACACCGTGGATTGATAAGCCTACCCTCCCGACATAGGCCTGCCTATGCAAGATATAATAGGGATGCTGGCTTGATTCACCATCGATGAAGTCTTCCCTGTGAATAACAATAGTGCTCTGTGAATAGCAACAGTATGCATGATATGTTCAATACAGGCCTACATTTGTTAGGCTACACATCAACGTGCACAAATAGTGACCAGTGAATGCTCTTATAGGCATGTTTGATGTAGTATATAGACTTTGATATTACTGTTGTGTGCTTGGTCGTAGTGTGTTTAAATAGGCTACAATGTTACAACCCACTGCTGCACTGATTTGAATAGGATGGAGTAGCACATAGCCTAGCCTAGTAAACAAGGACTAACGGCCAGACTCACAAACCCACACTGAGGCGTGTCCGTCTAAATATGGGCCTAGTTAAGCTAATTCGCTCACACTTTAGTTTGGGGGAAGTATGTGTCTGTCTCTCCCTTAATAGACACAATGTAACTTGATCAACACCTCGGTAGCGTGCAGAATAGCTTCTCCAATCGAGAAATATGTCCACACAATACAACATCAACATATGCACGTTTGATATTGAGATGTGAATTAGGTCATCCCGAGCGTTCAACAAATGCTGTATTCAGTGCGTAAAATCATATTTTATTTTCGTTGCAACATATTTCTTATCCCAGCCTAAAATACAAACCAAATTGCGGCCTTCACTCGTTCTTGCATTACTCTATAAAATGCAACAATCTCTCAACAATATTTGCCTCGTTCTATTCTTTTCCCCATGCACAATGAAAACAACAGGCCTATGGATAGGCAACTTTAAACGCATGGCTGTTGTTTGTCAGCAAACTTCACGAAAGTAATTACCTGTGTGTGTTCGTTTGTGAATTTTCAAATTTTCCGACCTGGCGAAAATTTTCCCACAACCAGGGAATGGACAGGGGAATGGTTTCTCTCCAGTGTGCACTCGAATGTGGTTCACAAGTTTGTACTTGGCCTTAAAAGATTTCCCCTCTCTCGGGCAATCCTCCCAGAAGCAAATGTGGTTACTTTGCTCGGGGCCGCCAACGTGTTCCATGGAGACATGCGTCACCATCTCGTGCATTGTGCTGAAAGTCCTTTCGCAAGTCTTTTTGGGTCGGTTCATCTGGTTCTCATCTATCCATTTACACGACATTTCTTGCTTTATGGGTTGCCTCATGTATCTAAAGAATGCCCCAGGACCGTGGTGTGTCGGCACATTCATCCCCATATTCATCCCCATTGGRTGGTTGTAGTTGTGGAGCTGAGCGCCGTAGGGGTCCGTCCGAGGGCTGGCGACCGGACGGTACGGATCGGGTCTTCCAAAAATGTCCCCGCGTAAACCAAGATGCATTTGACTGTTGACAACATGTCCGCTTGGCGAAGTGTGGCTCACGCCCTGGTCGTGGAGCCCTGAAAACAACAGATGTCCAGGGTTATCGGAGATTCCAGGAGGTCCATGCAGGCTCCCAGCAGAAGCGGCAAAGATCCCATGCTGGGCACTCGATGCAGCAGACTCTCCTACGCCACGGTTTCTGAATAGAAAGTCCCGGGTTGAATTGAACGGTCCCCCGCCGTACGAACCCACCTGTCCGCTGTGATGGTGTCCCAGGGCAGCAGCATATCCACTGGCTTGCGGGGTAAAAGCTGAAGTCTGGCTGGAGGTTATATCGTGAGCCACTGGGCTGAGTTTGAAAGCTGCGGAGTGGGATGAATCAGCGAAGGGATTGAGTCCCAAACCGGGGTCTCTGTTCCCTATCTCATGGTGCCGCGGTGTTCCGAAACCCCCCACTCCTAGCGATGGGAACTGCGGACCGCTGTCAAGGAGCATAGTCATTGGGCTCAAACGAACTTAGAAAACGAAATAAAAGAATATCTGAAACCCCAGGTTAGTGGAGCTCACTCTAACCGCGGATAACGGGAACCCGATTTCAGTGCGTTGAAACGTAGAATAAGATTTGTTTTACTGTAAAAACACCAAAACAACGAAAAAACAATCCTTCGCTTACAGAGCGAGGAGAAAAACTCCCGTAACTGGGATCCGTGAGAAAGAGGATCAAACTTCCCCCCCTTTCCAGACGAATGATGTCCTTGGACTGATAAAGTCAATCACTCACTCCCTGCACATAAATGAACTCGGGAGGCAGTGCTACGACGCCCAATGAGAGCCCAGCTACCCATTTGGCACGTGACGCCAAAGAAGAGAGTTAATTGGCTAGATGTCTGTTGATTGGCACGGTTTGCGATTGAAAATGGCAGTTCGTCTCAGTGGTTTAATTTGATTGGTTAGTGCAGGCATTATTTTTCAGGTAAGGCATCGGAGCACTCTCGCCTCAATACCATGAGCCTTATTTATTTTCCGTCTTATAACGCAGAAACTGTTGCAGAAGTTGGATAAACACCATTATAAGCTGTAAATATTAAACAAGAGGCCAATAGTCATTGCAAATGTTTGTTGTAGATTGGCCTGTAGGCTATGAAATGAAACAAAGTTACTGAAAATGGGATCTCGCAACATTAGGAAAAGGTATACCATTATCCAAAGTTCAGATAATGACCAAGGCTGTTCTTTTTTAAAATTAATGTTGAAGAATTCAGGCATACCACGAGCATGCTGTTTAACCAACAAACACAATTCAGCTTCTATGCAAAAACATAACACTTTATTTGGTGCATTTTGGTGGGGACATTTGGACGTTTGGTTATAGCCTGCCTACATGTATGAATAGTTTATTTTTTTAAATACATGTGTAACACGAAATACTTAATGTTTACTCCATCTATCTATCTATCTTTTTATCTGAGCATTTTGTCTCTTATTAACTGAGAACATGAATGTAGTTGGCAGAGATCCGAAATGTGGCTTTCTTGATGCCGCTTGAGAAAGGAGGGGGTCGTTTTTTGCAAAGCTCTATTGGGTGTAAGACGCAGGAATAAAAGACAGAAAGAAAGATGGCAGTAATTGTAATATCCTGAGATTTTTGCTTAGCCAAAAATTCGTGCCATTGAGCAAGTTTCACAGGGTTGCCGCTGACTCGCTGCAGGACACATAACATCTGATCAAGTTCAGAGACGCGTTGAGTGCTTCAAGCGGCGCTTTATAACTCCGATCCTTTCACATCCCTTTCCCCTCAATCTGTCCCAGGAAGGAGCTCACATTCTTTATTTTAGACATCTGAAAAAAGAAAAAGGGAAAAATCTTCAAATCAGTCCTTCAGTCTGCTTTCGCCCTCCACCCCGCAATCATTCCCACAACATATTCCTCTTCGAGAAAAAGTATTTTAAATTGTAAGGTGAGTTTTCTTATTTATGTAATATTTAAATTGTTAAGGTTACTTTTCTTTTGAAGGAAAGCAACCGTGGAGTAATTGTACGGATGCTGTGGGGGTGTGTGAATCTGTGCTTTCGTTGAAAGTCAGCTCGGGACACTTGTTTATGATATTCAGAACTTTTGTTGTTTCTTGTGGTAACTTTTTAAAGATACATGTTCTTCATTTACTCCTATCAGTCATGTTGTTTCATCAAAGTTAAACGTGTGTGCTTCTTCTAGAGCAGATAGATCTCAGCTGCGTTCCTAAACTCAACAACAATTTTTTTTTACGGAAAATGGCATGATTCCCTCTCTTTCGTGCGCTCCCTCCTCCATCCCTCCCCACTCTCTCTCTCTCACACACACACATACATACCCCCCCCCCCCACACACACACACACACACACATACACTCACACACACAAACCCTCTTTTACTCTCTTATCACTCTCTTCTCTCTCTCCCACACACACACACACACACACACACACACACACACACACACACACACACACACACACACACACACACACACACACACACACACACACTGTGTAGAGAGGGGAGCACATGAGTTAACTGTGAATAGCCTTGAAGCTTTAGAACATGAGATTTTATGGGAGACCTTTCTGGAACTTTCACAAGTGACAGGCAGTTAAGTTTTCTTAACTTTTCCTCTTCGATATTTTATTGACTTGTTGAAACGAAAGGACTCTGTAAGGTTATTATATGTGGTATGTTCACAGTGAGGGTGTTACTATAAAATGATTAACGATGAGAAGCACGTGCACACTTGTCTCTGCAACGGAACACACAATTCAATTCTATTAGCAACCAACTTTTCTGCAGTATCAGGAGTCTTGGAGTTTAGACTATGGCAAGAGAGGTTCACCGACCTTTGGCCTCCTAAGGCCTCGTGTGTTGTTACAGGTTACTGTCTTCACCAAATAATCAAAAGCAACTGTTGCTCGCCGAGGAGAGCCAAACACAGAATGTGATGCAAAAAAAMCACCTACAGGTACGCCTACACTCGAATGTTCTTGAATTTCAGACGAGTACATTGATTCAGATGCGAGCATTATCTACAACTTTCCACAGCACCACATCAAACGTTAGTTTATTTATTTACATGTACTTATTAGGAAATACTATAGCCTAGTTGAGTGTCCAACAACACCTTCCATGACCTATCTGGTTGTAACATAAACAAGAAAAACTAAGTTAAGTTATCCAATTTTGCGATGTTGATGTAACAAACTGAAGTTCACATACTGGACTTACTATCACGATATAAAAAAAAAAAGTGACAATCACTTCCGACGCTCCTTTTAGAATTATCAAAGCGTAGGCATCTCAGATGTCACCAAGATTATACAATATAATGAATTGTTTTGTTATTCAAAAATATTTCGAGAATAGTTGAATAAGACTGCAAAGGTAACCTACCACTTTTGCCTATCTACAAATTAAATTAGGAGGATAATTTTTAAGAATACCTAAAGTTGTTTCTGTTGCAAATATAACGGAGTAGGTCCTGATACTGAAAACTAGGCCTGTGTCTTTTGCCCTCGATATATTGTTTCTCAACACTGTCGGTCTGTATTGCCAGTATAGTCCTAACATTTTGATTTGGATGAACGTATAACATATTGGTTTTTTGCTGACTAAATTTATTCTCGTCTCCTCGTTTGCATTGATGGTGCAGCCAAACACTCCTTTTTTTAAATTTAGAAACTGTCATGAATGGAGTTATTTTGCTTTCGTTTGATTGCTTGCGTACAAACTGATATGCTATCTCTTCATGATTGTACACCGATACTTTTTCAACAATCAACCGCAGACAGTGGAATGCCCCAATCTGAATTGTAAATAACTTATGCCTATTTATTGCTTGCTATGCCTTACTTAAGTGTTACATTTGCCAAGGTAATTCATGTAGTTTTAGCGAGGAAATCATTTTTGGTAGATGGTTGCAAGCTCATAATTTTTCTCCTGAGCATGCGCAAGAGCTTATCAGAAACACTTCTGGTAGTCTAATATTTATAAAGACTATTGCTATTGCTTAGCTATACAAATCGCTCTCTGAGTTGATAATAACACCATTGCCTTGATAATGAACRATTCATTATTCTTGCGATTCAAAGTTCCTGCAGAAAATATACCTATATTATCAAATTTACCTGGACTCATATGCAATTTATATTGATGTTTACGACACAAACTGTGAGATAGGCCTAATGCACTTTTCTTATCAACATTATCAATGAAAACTATACTGGACATGGTAAACAAATGATTTGATAGCTCACATTTGAAATATTTGACAAACTATTCAAGTTCCAGGTTAATGCAGATGTCTTTGTGCAATGCCTGTCCATTATTAGCATGGCTGGGCCTCTCTCAGAGGTGTAGCGGTGCCTGAGCTGAAGCCGCGCGTGCAGTAGCCCACGACAAGTTTATTGAGGAAACTTTCCTGCTCAACAGTTAACCCAATAGTCACCAAACAAAAATATTGTATTTCATTCACCATCAATGTTAACAAATTCAATCCTAATCGAATACATACATATATGTGTGCGTGTGTACATTTGTAAAACTACTGAATCTCTTGCTGAATTGAATCACAGGATAAAGATGATTTATCGCATGATCAACAGTAATTGAGTTACTCTTTTATTATCTACATTAAGAAGTTCGAATGAAATGGGTAAATGGTGTTTAATACACTAGTAAATGAATAGGCTACTGATATGTTGTGTTGACGTAGTGTTTTTTGTAATGGATTGCAATATTTGTAGGATTTTAGGTGCACTCATGTTTCAACCTCTTGTTTTAGGTATGCATGTGGGTATGAATCTGAAAACATAATTAGCTGTCGCAAGTTTTGATACAAGGTGTTATTGGAAAATATTGTCTAAAATGTACTTTGTGAATAGATTTTCGCTCAGCTTCTGGGAAAGGCTTATCTTTTCACCTCTAAAATCAGCAGAGCGAAAAACCAAGAGAGAGGGTCATATTTCACTTKTCAAAGTTGAACTGATCCCTACATCTTTTTCTTAGAACAGATTGGACAATACACAATGCCTATATCCCATGGGACTATAACAAATGGGTATACATGTTCATGCACTCATATTCATATTTACAACACCTTAACCTAAGGTCCATTTTGGGATTCTGTCTGTAGTTTATGGTTAGAAAGAAATGAGAAGCTCTTAGAAACTTTGTGTCTTTTGTATGCTTTGTGTAAGTTGTTTACCGTCCCATCTGGGACAAATTATATCACCTGACCACTGTTTGTCCATGTTAGAGACACAAGTACCCCTTCTGCTACTCAGAGGCAGCCAAGGTCATAAAGGTCATGTACGATACGGAGGAGGAATACAGTACAAATCTGCCGGATCTCTCCCTGCACTAGCCATTATGTGGGATGGAGAGCTTCAATTGTTTCCTGCAATTTTTKGGGGACTAGTTTTGAAGTTACATAGATGCACCCTTTGCTCAAAGATACACCTTTTTTTGTATTAATCAGTCATCCTCTTTCAGGGTCCGTAACCCGTCCACTGCTAATGACATGTTCTACTCAGGTGTTAATATTGGTAAGGCACGTTTCAAACATGATAGTTCAAGAAGTAACTGTACACGCTTTGGTGTTCGTGGTCAGTTCATGGGCTGGAACAAGTGAGTCTACTGCAAGTTTAAGATATGCACCATTGACTCTCTGTTGGCTTTTTAATTACATCTTTGATATGGTTTATCAATATGACTAATTGACTCCTCGCTGCGATGTATTGGAACATCTGTCTGCAAATGGCCTCACCCCAAACCTCTTAATTCATCTAAATTTCATAAAGTCATGACAAGAGTGCAGTGCCAGTGAATAGTCTCATCCATTATCACATTATTCACACACACACACACACACACACACACACACACACACACACACACACACACACACACACACACACACATGAATAACCTCACACAGGCACAAAAACACAGATACAGATACACCACAAACACACACACACACACACACACACAACAGACATACACAGACAACAGACACAGACACATGCATACGCATACGCATACACACGCAGATACACACACACAACACACACACACAAGATAAACACAGGGTTACACACACATGCGGATACACGGATACACTCTACCATTTATCAGAGAGTCAAAATGGTCTAAATCACCAAAAAATGATGACCTATGAACTGATATTGCTAGGTTCTTTTTCATGTGCTTCTTTTCAACCTCGGCTGGTTTTAAATTGGTGCATATGAAATACATGAAGTCCCCGATGGCTCCTGTGCATTTTTTCTCTCTTTTGCAGTGTAACAAAGGGCCTGAGCATAGTTGTTTGTCACTTATTTGGGTATGATTCCTGTTAATTTATCGTATAGGACTAGGTAATAACAGGTCATGAASAATGCCATGCAATTTACTGTGTGCTGAACAGAGGGCCCTTTCTAACATGGGCAATGGGTGCCATTTTAAACTGCATTCGATCATCGCAGACACATTGACAAAGCTAAATAGAGCTAAGTCTAGGTMAAATCCATTAGGTTATTGCACTGATATTCAACTACTGTCATAATATTGTCCTCATAATATATACTTCTAGATGAACAACCATTTACAGCATTTTTTGTGTTCTTTGAAGCCGAGTGCATTTTGATTCTGCTGCGGCTATAGGCTACAACTCAGGCCTCATAAGCCACTGTTTACATCAGGTTCTGCTATTCTATGGCTGTGTGCTTTGAATGTGAATTGTGATGTTTGATTGTGATCATCTGTATCATTTCATGTAGGCCTGTTAGCCTGACCTGTATCATTCTACAATGAATGCAATCAATATTATTAGTGTGACACTACTTGTTTGTGTTGATTAGTCACAACTTAGCTGTAAACTGTATGTCTTGAGTTAGCAGTCAAAGCTATTACACATGCATACTGTACAGTTTTGCGTTTCTGGGTACTATATAGCTATTMATTTTCAAGTAAAACTACTAACATCCTACTGCTATCAACATTCCAACTGCCCCATAACAAGTGCACATGATCTGTAGGCTACCACTGTACTACATTTAWTCACACTAATAAATATTGTACTGTGCAGTATGTTTCAGTTTATTGATGACAAAGGCATTCATGTGGATTGTGTATTTGTATAGTGTATTAGGGAAACATKAATATCCCGCTTGAAGCAAGTCTGCAGAAATGTCTACTTCATAAGCTGGAATGACTCACTTCATTTTGACAGTAGCCTATATCACTTCTCTGCAATGTTTAATTTATTTATTTTAGTGTCTACTCATTTTGCTTCTATTTTTATGCATAAATGTTCTTYTTCTTCACAAAACACCAGACATAAACCACCAAGCACCACCAATGTTATTTTGGCTTTAAATAGGCTAGCTACATATTTTGATTGATAAGTTTACGTGAAATGTTCAAGCACACAATGTAAAGATGTCTGGTTGTTTATGCGTATGTTGCATGTAGCCATTATTATAAGGATGTCACGCGATATGCAATGTCAATATTCAATAAATAGACGGCGGATCTGAGAGATTGTGGGCCTCAACGAAAGGTGATGCAGAGACAGGTGGCAATGGGGCGTAATTGATCATAAAAGTTAGTTTTTACCAGATTTGTTGATCTACTTTTTGTTTTTACAATTTATTTCGGAACGAAGACATACCCTAAAACCTCGAAACCCCGTTGTAGACTATTTCATAGGCTACGTATTACTATGCTAGTGACTAAAACGTGAAGTTTTTCWAAATTTTTGTTCGGAAATGCGCCAGGTTAAAGGCCGACTAACATGAGCAAGCATTACAATAATTACCGAGTTTGACCAATGGTGTTTGTCTATGTTACGGCACTTTATGTCAAGTGGGCCTCTCACTCCTTTTGTCTGGGCCTAGTCCCTTGAGTGTGACGTCAGAACAACAATGTTCAAACTGGACTTTGAAAGTTAGAGGACAATACAGTCTTGAGAAATAATAGTTGACTAATTAAATCTACATTCAATGTGCACCTCTGCATCAAAACTAATCACAAAACGGCTTAAAAGAAAATAGAGGCCTACTATAAACAAACGAAGACGCATGGACTATTAATTTGGGAACATTGGTTTATTGGCCTGTATAATTTACAACTTAAACCCACTAAATACAACTCTAATCCTTTGGCAGGATAAATTACTGTTTGAAATGTGTTTGCCAGACAGATGAGTTGTTGCAGCATTCGCTGCATGGCCTGTGTTGCATCGCTGCAGCCTTTGGAGAGATACTTTTCACAATAGTCATATTCTTCACTGTTCTTTTTTTTTTTTTAAACAAGTGACAGATTGGACTTGTTTTGAACACCTACAAATAATTGTACATCACATATTGTTCCCATGATGGTAGCCTACATGCATAAGACATGACAGAGTGCATACCCTTAAGGCGCTAGGATAGCCTATATGAATTGCTATGACAGCAGTCACAGTTTGACTTAGTTGTGTGTCTAGATATGAAGAAGTTTGACTTTGCTAAACATGCTCGTTAAATCAGGTGCTGTAGYATGACGTGAGAGAAAATCCAATCGGCTTGTAAGAGTTGTCAGCGAAATTGAGAAGTAGACTGGCAAGAATGGAAGAAAATGAGCGGTTAATGGAAAGCCATTGGAAAATCAATGTATGCCTATTCGAATATCAATAAATAAATTGGACGTTTTTTCTCTCCAAAATAGTTAGTCAAATCCGTATGCATATTGTCTGTTTGTTTTGATAGTGTTGTTGCCCTTYTACCTTGAGGCTATAAGCTTGTACCCCACCATTCATGTACTCGTGTTTCAAAGTTGCTTAATTATTTTGTTTAGTTAAATATAGTTGTTGTTGTACGCCAAATGTATTGATATGTGATTGATTTTGGTATTTTTAGGGTATAGGGCTACCCTCCTCTGTTTTTGTCTGCAGCCTTACCCCACTTGGTCAGGACTTTGAAAAACGGAATCGTAAAGGCACAGTGCAGTCAAAAACGTGATCTTCTGTGTTTTATATATATTTCCACACTATGAGTTTGGAAGAATACTGTGAAATTGTGAAAATTATGATAATGCCTTTTTAGTGTAAGAGATGTTTGAAAAGACCGCCTGAAAATTTCAGCCTGTTTTGGTGGGATGGAGTTTGGGCCTGTCTGGTGACATCACCAGGTGGTAAATTAGTTAATAGACCAATAACAAAGAGAGTTCCAAACCTCTCTGCCAATAACAGCTAGTTTTATCCTACCCTCTAAGACCACTCCCAGACAGTCCTAGCTAAATTTTTGCTTTAGAAATTGCTCTATGCTAAGATGCTATTTTTTGTAAAACATTTGACAATTTTTAATTAAAACAAACACAGTAAGGTACTTAATTGTTACCCAGAAATTATTTGATTTTGAAATAAAAACGGGTGCATTGGACCTTTAACATAGAATGTATTTTTCTAACCTATTCCTTMCAGTAAAATAAACATGGAATTAAATGAAAAGTTCTGACATTTGATACTTTAACATTGCATTTCAATATCGTAATTTTGTAGTCTATTACAAAATGTCCAGCATTTGAAGACATTTAAGACATTTACGTTAGACATTTACAAATAGGCGGTTGTAATGTGGCGCCTAGAGTCAAAGAGACACCAATATTTGGCAGTGTAGCCTATACCGCGGCACATTTCAAAGCATTTTCTATGAGATATTTGAAAACGGAGTCGTGCAGTGAACGCCTGCGTGTCCCTTTTAAAACAAACCCAGCGCCTGTCAATCATACCACATTCCAACCAATCCCAAAGCGCCTTTTTTTTAAAGCAGATTTGCCTGCTGTGCTTTTATATTGCACCATGGCCTGTTTCGAAGCATTTTTACTACCACGGTTATTGCCACAAATCAAGAGGGCAAAGTGAACGGCATGGGAGTCACACCAACTTTAACGAACTTCAGTCTGGTTCTTGCTCCTGCGAAGTTCACGGCCAAGAATTTCACATACAGATGATAAACAGCAAAGAAAATGGAAACAATATTTCTAGGTAAATCTTGAGCACAGAATTGGTTGATTTTGCAAACTCACAACAAAACATGACAACTCTGTCGAGGTTTAGTGGCTGCCTTCTTTCTTGCGTCAACCCCGGGGAGAGCAATACTGAACCCAGCGTGGTGCTGCCACCTTTGGCAGGGGAGCACATAGGGCACCCCACTGGCAGTTCCTTAAAGCTCTGCCCCTCGCACAATTTGCRAGACTATCCCGAGACGAGGTACAGTGCATATGTTGACCATTCGGTTCCCCATTTTGCAGACTCTGGATACCCCAGCCACCGGTTAGAGCACAGCCCTAGGGGCATCATCATTGGAGCCAATCGTTCTGGAGCCGGCATGCCACCCGTCACTGATCAACTGGCATCAAGAAGTAACCAACATGGCGGGATTGGAAGGTACCGTGACCTGCCTAGCTATAGAGATAGCAGAAGCCACGCTTTTTTCACCGCTTATCACGAGCAGGCCCATGGCTCCTCCGACGCGACTCGAGACCTCTCTGGACAAGTGATGTTGGGTCTACCTGGGGACCTCCTCACCCGGACGCACCCTTACGGCCAGAGCATCAGCGGCCCCAGGGGAAACAGCCAACAACTTGTCTCTCAGTTCCTGGGTCTCTACAAACCGCTGAACATGGCAATTCAACGTGGAGTGGGTGACGCTTTCCTGAGGTGCTCCAAACAGAACCTGAAGCACGAGCTGGTGTGTAAGTGGAGTGACAGCCAAGAGGGGGCTGGGAAGCAGCCCTGCGCCAGAACTTTCGGGACTATGTATGAACTTGTCACCCATGTGACAGTGGAACAYGTYGGTGGACCAGAGCACTCTCAATACGTGTGCCACTGGGAGAATTGTCCGAGGGACAGAAAGCCTTTCAAAGCGAAATACAAGTTGGTGAATCACGTCAGAGTCCACACAGGGGAAAAGCCATTTCCCTGCCCTTTCCACGGCTGTGAAAAAGTTTTTGCAAGATCAGAGAACCTCAAGATTCACAAGAGGACACACACAGGTATGTAACTATTAGTGTCAATAATAATAATAATAATAATAATAGTAATACTATTAATAGTAATTAGCTAACATAAAAGTTAGTAAAATACATAAAAACCAATGATTAAACTTGCCAAAACCTTGTATATTTTTGGGGGACTAAATTTACCCTCTGAGAAAATGTTGATAACCTAATTTAAACCATATTCGAAATGTTTGTATTTTATCAAATTATATTATTATATAAATAGTTAGATTGTGAGAGTTAGATTGTGTAATAAAACTCAAGCTTATCTCCGTAAGTATAATGGCACTATAGTAGCATTTTATAGTGCACAAAAATATTAGAAAAAGCTAGCTAAAACAATTCTTTGAACAAACTTTTGATTGTTTTGAATGACAGTATACGTCACTGTCTGCCATGCTAGATTTTATATGATTAAAATGTACATAGCCTATTATGATGATGATGATGATGATTATTATATTTTTGTCTGTGGATGTCATTATTTATGTTTTTGGTGGTGCTGTTGTTGTTCTGGGTGTAGTTTCTGTAATATTGTGATGACTTTATAGCCAGCCTGTCGTGATTGTTGTGGGGGGGTTACTTGTACAGGAGAGAAGCATGAGCTAGTGCTAATAGCGGGACAGAAGACCTGTAGTACTACAGCTACAAACGAGTAGTTTTCAGGCCCAGTTGTGTGGGTGCTTCTCCCACTCATTCACTTAAATAAATAAATAAATGCCGGGACACCGGAGAGTTGTGACGTAGCTTTTACGCTTCGCTCAGTTGCAGCCCAGTAGGGACGACTCCTCTCTGCGCGGGCGCAGGAACAACGCTGGAAGCGCTGTAGTAGAAAAACACAACATGCCAAGTAGGTTATGAGGTATAGACAACACAGTGCCTTTGTAGTCTGATCTCTGCTAAGTTTCACAGAGATCAACAGGATTTAAATGTTAAAGTGCAGTTGACATTTAGCTAGTCGATAATTGAACACTGTTTATGTTGATCTTTTTTTATTTWTTTATTTTTTATAAAAGAGTCAAATGCTTCCCTAAAGATAAATGTAATTTGGACTAAAATAAATTAAGAATTATGTCGTTGGTGGCCAGAGTTGTCTAAATCAACACAATGAGAAAAATCACCAGTGGCAAACTTTTATGGTAAGAACCCTTAAATATTATACATGCCAAAAGCCACGTTATAGCAAACATTGATGTTAAAATGTACGTGCCAAAATGTATTTCGAATGAATGATTATTATGGTGTCCATTTAATTGAATAGTACATGCAGATGCATGTATGGAAACAGTAACATTTCTAATAAATGTTCGTCTAGAAATAGTCAAAAATATTTGATTAGAAATATATTATGGTTTGGTGGGACTTTTTGAGATGAGAAAACACATGCTTGTTTCAACATATTTTGCCATATAGACTTAATCGAAATTTGAAGACTAGGCCTATACACACTCATTCCTCTGTAGCAATATGACTTGTGATCTTCTGCCGTTTTTAACTGGATATAAGACAGAATTGTTCAAACATAGTTTTAGCACATTAATAGGACTTGGGGAGATAGATGATGGGCCTATTTACTGCGGCCTTGGCCTCACTGTTGGGATGAATCATTTACGATATGAATAGAGTTTCACGGGTAGTGTAAACTTCTATGGGAATTATATTTTCCACTTGTTGCCATGTTTATTATCTTCATGATTATCATCGTCATATCTCGACAGTTTAACCGTTCGACAGAAGTGTCAATTGAGATTTTTTTTTTTTTKKGGGGGGGGGGCGTTTTTCGTGTAGATCTTATAATATAACCCACAGTTTCCATTGAATGTTCATTACACTTTGTGCAATTCTACACGTTATTCGGGGTTTAGGCCTACAGTCGAAGTTATGGGTTAGGTTAAGGTTAATATTAGACCTAAGGTTATGTAAGACATCACAATTGTGTTCAAACACGAAAAATTGTAATGTAGGTATTCATGTGAATGGTTATTGCACATTGGCATTGCACAGGAAAAAATGCACCCAAAACTAAAATCGACATGACTTCAAATATTAACATTTTAGGAAAGTTTTGGAATTAGGCTTATAGCCTACACACCACTTGCTCATAAACATAAAATGTTGATTATTTCGATCGTCACTGTCTTGTTTATGTGCAGATGTATAACAATATAATGTAAGTTTAGATGAGTTTACAAACCCAGAGGTTGACAACACATTAGGCACCATATCGTAACAAGCGGTCATTTCTCTCTCTGCACGTTTAGGTGAAAAACCTTTTAAGTGTGAGTTCGAGGGCTGCAATCGGAGGTTTGCTAACAGCAGCGACAGAAAGAAGCATTCTCACGTGCACTCCAGTGATAAACCCTACATGTGCAAGGTCAGAGGGTGTGAGAAGTGTTACACCCACCCAAGTTCCCTCCGGAAGCACATGAAGCTCCACTGCAAGGACTTCAGCGAGAAACGCAGCGATGGGCGCGAAGGGGACGGGGAGCACCTTGCAGAGGCCAGGTCACCCGAAGTAACGGATCAAGGCGAAACGGCCTCGTCCACCATCGTGACGCGCGCTCAACCTCTCACCTCCTCTCAACAGTCTCTATCCCCCGAGATTCGAAATGAGTCAAGTCTGAGGACACGTTTCCATCACACATTCGACAACAGTTTGGACTACTCCTCACATAGGTCAGATGGCCTCTTGGATCCATTGTTGATCCAGAGGAGCGGTTATAGGCCTGAGCCCACCCAATACCCATGCAACCAAGCAGGCCACAGTTTCGCCCAGAGCTCCAGGACATTTAACACTGCCTCACCCTTTCAGAAAAGTATTGTCAATGGGTGGTATACGTGCCACAGTGGTGTGGACTCTTTCTCACCAAAGCAGTGTAATAACGACATATCATCCATTTGAGTCAGTCATGTCGCCTGAGTGACGTTGGCCTACAAAATGTGGGCCTATTTTTGTTATGACATCTGCTATTCTTGGATTATATATTATTGATTGTATTTTGTTGATGTTGTAGGCTATAAAGACATGTGCCATGTTGAAGTCAATATGTGTCGTAGTTTTGAAAACGTGCTAATATATATATATATACAGCGTTGCAGAATGCGTGACGGCAAGCTTTAACTGTTCCGTGACGCACAAACTCAAGAGTCTACGTGCGTCTATGTGTGGTGGGCCTTGAGTTGTGTCACGTGTAAGAAACGTGCCTGTTTTAACACATGTGTAGGCTACAGTGACGTGTGTCCCCCCCCCCCCCCTGTTGGAGAATTAGAATAGGACATCATTAATACAAATGCTGCCTATCATTTGAATGATGCTTGCTCTAGGATGAAGAAACTAAATGGATTTAACGGGATTGTCTATGTGTAAATGGCCTATATGTGAATATAGTAGCAAAAGTGTTATAAAAGGAACTATACATGTATTATTGTTTGGAAGGCTAAACCAGCATATGTAAAGGACAGGGTATTCATGGAATGTAACTGTATTGTATTGTGGGAATGCATAGAAAGTGCATTACTCATGTCGTGTTTAATGTAAGGCAGAACTTGGAAATAAAATCTGAATTAAAACCGATTATTTCTCGTCAAGTTCAATTTTGAGGCCAAATAACAAGTGGACCAATTTATGCGTTCCCATGATTTGTAATTCAAATGTAATGTAATTCAAACACATATTGACTATAAGATCTACTACACTCATTTGTTAAATATAATGTTAAACATCAGATGAAAGGACGGTGCGTTAGGCCAATACAGCTTTCAGCTGTTTTGCTTTTTTCCAAGAAGGATGAGTGGAGAAGCATATAGTATGATCCCCTCTCCCCCTGCACCCCTTCCTCCTCAGAATACACTTGCATTCTTTGTTTCTGTATGGATATTTTATGCATTTTTGTGTAAAATACTTTTTTTCGGGATCAGTTGAGAACACAATCCAATGCCTCCTTGATAAGAATTAAAATGTTTAATTAAAATTATACTGTACATACTGTAACATTAATTATGCATTCAATATTTCATTAAAGTGTCTCTATTCTYTTTGATCAGGCCGTGTGTGATTAAACCCAATGCATTCTCAAAGAAAATGTGCTAGTGCCACAGTGACGCGGACTCAACGCCCTTTGTTTATTTGTGCTAGATATCCGTGCATTCACTTTCGGGTTTCTTGGAATTGAATTGGCGTTTTATGAAATACATTGCGTTATGTATAGGCAGGCCTACGCTGAATTCTGAGAATCTTGGTTCGACTAAAATAGCCAACCATGAGCTAGCTGCACAATGTGTTATACACATGCCCATACTGTAAATTAATTTGTAAAATCTTATTAGGAGTGCACACTTACGAAGGCATTAATCAAAATTCAAACCAAATACTTGAGCTCTTGACAGTTGACAGGTTTTATTTGATAAGCAGCAACCGACGTCAAATACGTGCGTATTTGCCACAGTCATAGCTTTGCCTCCAGTAAAGTTTGTCTGGCCCCTTTTGCAAGTCCATTTATCACACTATAGTTTTCCTAAAATGTCCATCAAGCTCTGCACCATGCAAAAGCACAACACACATTTTCAAGGTTGTAGGCCTATAGGTGAATGTTATCCATTTTTTGTGATTAACTACATTTTACGATTAATTCCTCATATTTTCGAATCATTTGACCTCAAAATAAAATGGGACCCGTTTTTTCGACACTCTTAAATATAGTTTGATGTCTTTACAGTGTGGGTGTTTCTCTGGGGTTGRGTCTGGTAAATATCTTATATCGGCTATCTGTGTCAAACTTTGAAATGTGAGATTATTAGACCAGTTTGCTCATGTTTTGAAATATAATCTATATTTATTTGATTTGTGTAGCAAAACTAATGGCCCCGTCCGGACTCTGTTTATTAAGAAGACCTTTGGAACCTTAGGTGAAATTCAATCAAAAGTKCACTGCAGGAGAATAGCATTATTTCTGTACAGGGAAAATACATGGTGTTGATAACAATTACTGTTTACTATATGCAGTTGACTTGTAAAGCACATTTTAATGTACTTTATCTTTCTGCCCTATGGTTTTGACCCTTGTATGCAATTGATACCCAGTTGTAAGTACACAGATCTGCACCATTGTTTCTCTGTGGGAGTTTGCTATGCAGTTTGGGCTGAATTCCAGTCTTGGAGGTAGCCATTCAGATGTTAAATCTGACTCATATCACAGTGTACTTGCATTGGTTTTAAATCAGATTGTGAACAATTCATTCCTTGATGTTTAGAGCGAGCCAGCCCTAGATATCCCTGATATAGATTGTTCTATTAATTGTTTCAAGTGTTGTTACAATATACCAATTTGTTCTCTTTTTGTATAACCATATGCGTGTGTGCCTATGGCTGCATTTAGACAGGCAGCCCAATTCTGATCTTTCACCCAATTATTAGCAAAAGAGCTGATCTGATTGGTCAAAATACCAATTAGTGGAAAAATATCAGATTTGGCTGCCTGTATAAACAGCTTATGTTATTCCAGTATTAATAAGTCATCCATTCATCTGATAATGTTACAGTAACACAAACAGATCCTAGTACAGATATTACAGTTACACATAGAGATATTACAGTAACACAGACACATCCTGTAAGATATGTCAGTAACACAGACAGATCTAAATACAGATATTACAGTAACACAAACATATCCTATAAGATATCACAGTAACACAGACATATCCTAGTACAGATATTACAGTTACACATAGAGATATTACAGTAACACAGACACATCCTACTRGTACAGCCACAACGTCCTACTGCCGTCCATCCCATACACCGCTTGTCTGTCTGCTGTGTCTGAACACAGTGCCACTAATGATCCGTAGTATATTACTGTTAAAACTACCCATTTCATCCCTAGATAGTTATTACTATAATATAACTCATTCATAGTTTACATACCCAATTCCCACTGTCAAAGATGGAGCCTCCGGCACAAATCATTTCAGTCTACTTAAAAGGGAGAGGCGCTGGAAAAGCAGTGACCACAGAATTCAGCACAGCTAACTAGGCCGCATATTTGTGACAGGCTGAAATCGATGCACGCAATAAGTGACCATGTCCACTTGTCTGACTGGAGGACAGGGTTCAGTGTACAGTAGCCATACCACCTGATGGTGATCACACTCACAACGATGACCTCATTGCTGCTTCATTCACAACACAATCTAATCATGCTACCTAACGATCTAGCTTTTGCGCATATGGATGTMTTTTACTGTTATGTGCAGTGAAAGACATGTGCAGACAGTTTTATGATTAAAGGAGACCATTTTGGTGTACCACACTATGCGCTTCTCTTATATTCAAAAGATAAGCAAGTCTGCCATTCCATACTTTTACGTCACACACTGTTCCGTTTCTTGGAACACTCTCTTCTATGTATAAGGGGGCAGCAACGATTTAGATTAGTCGTCAACGCGGATATGTTCGAGTGTGGTTAGTCGGGACAGTGTCTGACGATTTTGGGAAGATAGAACTATGCTATATGATTGTTTTCTGAATCATTTTCTGTCTCCCATGCATACTATCCTCTACCTCTGATGTGCAAGTCTGGACTACAATATGATTGTGTAACTCTGAAAGTTTGATAGACCAGAATTGTTTTCATTGTTGTCACAGCGGATGTCTTTATCGATTTATCTAAAAGTAATGTTTCCCTGATATGTGCCACCACTAATATGGTGGCACATATTTTTTTCCCAAGTAAAACTAAAACAAGTTCATTGTTGATTTTCTTCCCTCCCACAATGCTCCTGTAACGATGATGTCATGGCCTACAGCGATGTCATGGTAACAGCTCAGACCGACTGACTGTCTGCTTTATGTTCTTCGTTACAGGATATTGAGGCCCATCACCTGCAGCCTCTTGATATCAATGGACATGGCTGCACAAGCTGTGTGGCCTATTATGTRTTTGGCCGAGTTCTCCACCATCTAAACCATTCTTTCCTTGCTTGCTTTCACTCCAGCACCCATCGCCGACAACGCCAGCTCAGCRCACACAGTCTATTTCCTCACGAGGTGGCACTTTTCAGGATGCTGCAAAAGGTGATAAGCGTGTTAGGGCTTTCATGTAAACTGAAGTATGCTGTATTCGTGTATGTCATACACGATATTCATGAGGACGTCTCTTTAGACAGGGCAGGATGTTTTGATGGTGTATTTTGCAAACCCCACTGAGTTAGACCGCAGTTGGGTTTTTGCCCTCCCTGTCAGCCCAGGGAAATAAATAATGAGCATGTCAGAGACTCAAGCCATCTGTCTGAGAAGTCATCCACCAATCTCACCACAAGGATCCCCTTACTAATAAGCTGGCTAGTTTGAATTGCTTAACTTGAGACTGTTTGCTTTTCGAGAGAGTAGACATTTGATTGGGGATGCTATGATGTTTTTTATGTTGCCCTCTTTCAGAAAACTCGTAAAAAAAAGTACTGTAATATTCAACGTGAGATGATAAAATTGTCAGAGCCTCAGATTGGAGAGGAGTAGAAGGCTCTCAACCAACGTGAGATGAGGTGCAATCCCAAAATAATATGAGCATTAGAATGGACCGAGAGTCGCGTCCTATTCCTTCCAGAACCTCATAAGATCTGTTAAATCTGGTTCCCTGGGTTAAATGCGGAAGACACATTTTGGTTGAATGCATTCAGTGGTGCAACTGACTAACTTTATCAACAGCTGGTGTGTGTCATGCTTGCTTCATGAGTCAGCAGCCACTTGGCAAAGACGCCAGAACAACGTCGAGTTTGATTGATGTTTGATTGAGTTGTCAACAAACGTGAATTCAATTGTCAACCAAAACTTTAAACCATATTGTTTAAGACCTGGGTTAAATTKATCCGAAAACCAGGTATGTTGATAACTTTATTTGATCAATTGAATCAAAAAGTTGCATCGATGCAACATGATAACATTGATATGTTACTGGTGAAATAATAAGGGAACGATGTTACCCAGAGGGCACCGGTCGTAACTAAACACTGTATTTTTGTATTTCTTCATGTTATTAAGGTTGTCCGATTGAGGAGACATCCTACCAGGTAAAATAATTGGTCAACTTAATATTATTCCTGCGTTATTTAAACATACGTATCAACATGATTGAATTTTCAGAAAGTCATCGACGTGCATAGTAATGATAATTTATCCAAGATTTTGACCAGAAATCAACAACATGATTTGGAAGTAGAATTCAACTTTGTTGGCTACGCAATCAAATATCAATCAAAATGTTTGTCTGGTTGGATACTGCCAATATTAATTCTGGGATTAGGGTCTGTCTGAGACGTGTGTTGCAGGTTACTACGGTTATTTGATATTTCCTCCTCCATCAAAATGATCCTATCCAAACTTCAACTATTATCCTTGTGAAGGTTATGTATCCTCCATTACCTCATGACTATGATTTCTTCCTCCGAAGATGGTAAATCTGCTCTCAGAAAACATTTTTGGGGAAGACAGTAATTCCATTGTGCACATAATTGCCCAAGAAAATGTCTCTGTTTGCTTGGGGAAATCAATTACTCAATTTGATCTGTTATGCAAGCGCAGTGATGGTGTACATAGGAAGGCCAGAGCTGAACACCCTGAAATTAGATTTTCTTTTCCCTAATAGCCACAATTCTTCGGTGCAGAAAGCCTTTAGAGATCCCGCTCTATATTATTTTTCCTGACAAAGCAATGGCATTATTCCATAACCACTCAGCCCTACCACACCCCTGCCCCTCCCCCTCTCCCTGCTAATCACTGGTACTGCATGATGGGACCCTATATTCCCAGTTTGCTGTTTATTGTCCGCCATCTTTATTTGGCTTCTCTGCCTAGCAACAAGAGTCAGCCGCCCCTTTTTTTGGCTGTATATGTAACATTCGAATTCACGTGAATATGTCTGTTTCACCTTGGAGTCCGTCGAATCACCGTCGCACTTAGCCTATCTGCTGTGCCGGTCTCTGTTATGACATACAGGGCCAGATTCCCACCAATGTGTCAGAGGGTGAGACGCGTTTTCACACCAGGTCTTTGGGCGAGATGCATGATAGCCGACCGCCATGTAAGACATCTTGTGGAACCTGCATGCGCAGTGTAGCACCCGTATAAGCTCACTGCTATGGTATAGCCACCTCGCTAGGCCGGCCAGTGTGGGGCTGCGTCAGCATGGCGAGAGGGGTAAGGCCGACCAAGTGTGATTTTAATTGGATCCCTGGCTTTTTCCATCTTCCCCAGGTCAAGCCAGTAGTGTTGTGGCTCCCTAACTCTGTTTCTTTTCATTCATCCCTGCCCACCCCCTTCTTTTTCCACGCCTCCTTTCATTTCTCTCTCTCTCATCTGTCTCTCTCCCTCTGCTCTTGGCTATCCTAACCCTCCATGACTTCTTCACACTGGCCCCCTAATCTTTGCATACTCGCCAGTGTGGCCCTGTGGTAGCTATAGTGCCCTCCACCATATTCCCCCACCATATATGAAGCTCCACTTATCTATGCCCCCATTCGTGTTTTCATCTGGTCCTTGGCTCTCGCCACGTGAAACTGCAACCCTTTACATGGTAAACTGGAAGCAGCTGCGCCTCTTGTCTTCTTTCTTTCAGTGTCGTGTTCATCTCATTTTCATTTTCTCTCCAAACGGAGCACGTGGGGTTCAGAGGGGCTTGGCACAGACGCAACTCTGATGCTAACAGTGTGTAACGAGAGTGATGGTGAAGACGAACTCAACATTGATTATGAAGGTTAGGTTGTACAGTATGTAATCAGGCTATCAGAGAAATCAAGCACAGGTGTCAGAGGAGGATGTCACTCATGGAGAGTATCATTGAGTTGTGGGACACACAAGGTAATCTGTTTCAGGTCCTCTATGTGCCTGTTGACAACTTGACATTAACAAGCGTTCAAAAGAACCGCGTCATCAGTGGCAGGACTCTTATGTAAGACAATGCAATGATTACAACTGAGCATATACAAGCTTAATTTTTCATATTTCTTGCTTTTTACGGACAGCGAAATGGCGAATCAGAAATCAGAAATCCCCATGAGCTCTGATCTGGTGACTTGGTCAGACTGATCCCTTGGATTTCTCTCTCATCTTCATCTGCAGTGCAGTTTTCTGGTGTCAGTGGTGGTGCCAGACCCCTGTGTAGCTCAGCTGGTACCAGGCTTATTAAAACAGCCCTCTATTCACACTTCGCAATTGGGGCTCCGCTTTCAACTTAAGCCCAAGCCTCCCAACATACAGAGCTCACAGACTTTTTTTGTCACAGACTTTTCCCAAAAAAGGCTATCGACATATGCATCTGGGAAGAGAGAAAGACCGCGCACATCTTTGTATCTGATGCATTTTTGACTTGTGATGCATTCCAATTTACCCGTCCGAATGGCTCTCACAAAAAAAATTGTTTTCGTTCATTATCCATGCCTTACATAAGAGATATTTCTGATCATTTTCTGATGAGCCAGTCTTTGGGCAGCCATGAAGATTTTAAAGGTCTTTATCCAGCCAATCAGCTCAGGAGTTTTCCCATGCAGCTGACAATGGTTATCTCATGGCAGGATGCAACAGCAAGCCAACGGGAGACCCTCTGAGAGGAGGCTCACCGTATTGGTTGGGGGGTCCCATGTGTTCCGAAGGGGAGCCAATGAATCCTTTGTGTCCATCTTTCAAAATCCACATCTCTAAGGTTTTCTTTGGCGCTGTTTGAAGATGGGGCAACTTCTAGCAAGYCCAAGACCCACGAGGGGCAATTCCATCCTTTCAGGGGGATGACCATAGCTTTTGCCCCTTGCCTATGATCTCCCATCCAGATCCTTGTTATCAGAGATCAACTAGGAAGCTTGACATAATGTCCTCCACTTGTTGGCAAGGGCAATTGGCAGCTTTCATGTYAGTGAAAGCCAGATGAATATGCTTAAAACAGCACATTGGAGCAGAAATCTTAGCCTATTTCTGTGTCTGTGCAAGTCACCGTGGCTGGTTATTAACTTAGACATTATTTTTTATTTCGTGGCTTAATGACTTACGTTAAACTGAATGCGTTTTGAGCACTTGTTAAAGAATGTTAAAGAGAATTTGATCATAATCCAAAGAGAAGAATCCCTTAGATTTGACAATTACAACACCAGGAGACCTTAAGTGCCTGTTGTCTTTGCTGTCTCTCAACTCCATCACATTTAATTAGTAACAATTTGCGGTTGTTGTGAGATATAGCATTTTAATAYCTTTTGTATGAATCGTCAAATCTCCATCTTTTGAGGATGAGCTTAAATAAGGGATCACATTGATTGTGGTCCAGGGTATTTCAAAGCCGCGTGTAATCGCGGGTGTTTAATTTGATCTGTAGCAGGTTGCGTCGCGAGGGGGCTGTGTAATCAAGCCTGTGAATTCGACATCTGAAGGAAGAATGGCGTTTCTGATCACATCTCCATTGAAGTCCATCCATTTGCTGTTGATGCTCTCGAGCTCTCCTTGTCACCTGGCAGCTAAATGAATATGTACTTGACATGACGCTGTATGGCGTTTTTCACAAATGTCATACAGTATATACACATGCAAAGGCCCTGAAGGGCTACGGTTCAGGAGTCAGTAAGTGAGCATGTGCGTGGCGATCTCGCTGTTAACCTCTCYGCATTACAAGAGCTCCAGGGCCAGACTCTACATTGATGGATGGAGGTTGGGGGATGGGGGGATGAAGGGGAAACCAGAACCAAGGAATTCCCCTAGGGCCATTTCAATTACAGTTAGAGCAAGCTTCTGGAACTGTGATGATATGTTGCTTTAAGGCTGTGACATTAATGGAGAGGACAAATGGGATTTTGTGTGGTGCTGACCCTACAGTGTAGGCCCGAGACGGAGAGATTCAGAGGTGAAGCCAAGGATGCACTGTTAATACGTTTTAGATCAACCTCAGAGGCGCTTTGGTTGTTTTATCTGTCTTCACCAAAAATAACATGCTAAATCATGCGTGCATACAGCAAATCGCTGCGGGCCGGAACTAGCAATGTCGTCTCGTGCCATTTTGGCACCTCTGAAGTTTGGGAGATATTGATAGCCTTTGCATATCTGTACCCACGGGGCAGGGAGCATGAGGGGGCATGGGAGAGGGTAAGCAGTCAACAGTCTCCCTTTGAGGAAGCCAGGTAGTGGATTTAGAAGGGAGAAAGGGAAAGTAGTGGACTGTCCCTTCATCTTTTTGATGATCAATAAGGTACTGTAACCTTTTATCGGACATGTGCCATGATATGGTAATGGGATCTACAGTGTCTGCGTGTACTCTCTAGCACATTCCATCTAAAAACGACTCCTTTTCCCATGAAGTGACACACCTTCAAGCAACGTGTCCCTATTTGTGGGTTGATCACAATCCGACTTTTAAAGCTGCAAACTTTTCCCATATCCTCCAAAACCAATGACTTTGAAAAAGACCAAGGCAGATATTACGGTATTCTATCTYGACTCCTTTGGAATAATCCTGTGTTTTAGATGATATTGATTGGGTGAGGGATCAAAAATCCATTCCCCCMTGGAAGAACAGAGTGTATTTTATAGAGTTCTTTTAGCCCGTTATTAGAGGGGGATATAGCTGTGGTAATTAGCACTCATCCCCAGCTCCATACCCATATCTGTTACATTATCATAAACCTGTATTACCGCTGTTGTGAATGTCACAGATGTTATTCTCCCAGTTATGTAAGTGACAGAATTACTCAATGGCCCTGTGTGTCTGGGAGGGGTTTCSAAATATTAATTCAGTCTAAAAAAAGAAAACCTATTTGCTCATGAAAGTTCAGTGCATGATGTGCCTTTGTAAATTCCCTGTTGGCTTGACATATACAGTGTCAGGTCACGGCTGCATCCCATTGTGATTAGCTACCAAGTTTCCTGAAGTGAAGTTTAGTGATCAGTAACCTTAATGATCATATGGGGTTGGGGTTGTTTGGTATGTATTGTCTTTTCAAGAAAATATGCAGCACTGAAGTTGATAAGTRACAATTCCGTAAGTTCAATACTAAAAACATACAAATAAATGAGGGTCTGTTAGTGCCTACAGAAAGCTGTCCCAACAGCGGAGCTTTCCTTTCAGCACCATGGAGTGAATCCTTACCACTGCTACACCTGGTTATCAGCGGAGCCTTGTCTGGCAGCGAAACAGTTCATTCAGCCTCATTTACTAACTTTTTAAAACCTTAGCTGATATTGCTGACTTGCTTAAACAAATGTGGTTTCTACTGACTCCTTGTGGATTTGTGTAAGTCGATAAGAACCTCATTGTCCTTCAATAATAACGAACGCCAACATGGAATTTTATGGGTCTATTACTGAACTTTCTGTTGAGAACAAATATTTGAGAAGAGACTGTCAACATGGTTACAGACCCAACAACATTATATAGTATCCCCTCTTCATGAAGAAAAGCACAYGAGCTAATTTATGCTGCAGCATACAGGACAWTTTTGGACTCACCATTGTTGTGCTGTGCTCACTTGAACAGGAAGGTGACGCGGCGGTCCTTCCTGTGGGAAAATTTGGGTCATCAAACGTGCTTTCAAGACAACTGGGAACTCTGGAAAAAACAAGGTCGAATCACGAYGTCGGTGAYCTTCAGGTCGGAGCTCTAGAAAGAGGCCTGAGTTCCCGGCTTACAATTCCAAGTTGGATGACCATTCAAAATGTATTTTCCGAGTCGGAGCTCGTTTTTTTCAGAGTTCCCAGTTGTCTTGAACTCACTGAAGTCTGAGATTTCCCAGTTCCGAGTTTCCAGTTGTTTTGAACGAGGCAGAAGTCATGCTGCATTGACAGCATGGCCAATGTATTCAACCTTTGGCCCATGGTGTGTTGCAAGTGAATGTTTTTTCTTTTAAGCTTGGCAAAGAGACCGTTTCAGACAGATGTTTTAAATCCATAAACCCAGACTTGGACCACACACCCTCTCCAGCGAATAGCAGGCAGGGGAAGCAAAATAGTAATTGCTTTGCAACGCTTGCAGTTAGCCACTAATTCCTTCCAAACCACTCATTGTTGAATTTGCGATTTCTGACTTGTGTAATGTTTAGATCCAAGGGCCGATGAGCACCGATACCTTTTATCTATAATTCATCTTCATGTGACAAGGATTTTAAATGATTTGCCAGTAGATTGCCAACTGTCGACGATGACTGCCTGTATAGCTTGCTAGCTAAGATTTTGAAAGTAACATGATCAGTCCAATCAAAGCTACGGCAGGTACAGTATAACTTGATTTGACGTCATTTTATCTGTGGCCAATGACCTTGAGCCTTCTTGGATGGGCACTTCTAATGTAAATTTATGGCAGCACCCAAGGGGGCTTGAACTGCCTAGCTCTCCCTGTAGATTCTGCAGTGACGTAGTGTCCCCATGAGTGACGGAACACTGAGCCAATCACGGTGCAACTAGAAAAGATAACCAACCCATACGCTCTGTATATTCCACTGGCTGCCCCTCCACCACAGAAAGCACTGAGCTAGGCTAAAACACCTGCATTTTGGAGCTGCCTTACTSAAGAAAGAGACCATGTTTGTATGCGGCTTTATTAACTCTATAATTATTTTTTACATTGTTTGCAAACTGATATGTGACATCAATTAATGCCAAAATAACATGCAAAAAAAATAAAAATAATAATCTTATTTATTTTTTGATAAACAGGTGGGGCTCAAAACCGGTGCTGCCCTGAATGACGGGTCGCCACTGGTTCAATGTAATTTCATTGAAATGATGTGGAAACAATGTTGATTCAACCAGTGTGTGCCCAGTGGGATGATCTGCACATCTTCTATGAAGAAAAATGATATCAATCAGTGAATAGGCAAACACAGTAATRCATCTGTGTAACAGCGTGGGCCATTGTTTATACACACATACGAGTACGACGCCAGAGGCAAACTGAAGTCACTGACATAATTATGTTTACACTTTGTATTATTCAGAGATGTAATGCAACTGGCATTGGGGTTTGGATTCTGTATTTCCATCGTGTGCCAGGCCTGTGTGATCACCAAACTTACAGTAGTACCCATTGAGGTAGTGGGAGATTTCAATATCGCACTACTGTAAGTCACCAGTTATGAAACGGCGCATTCTTATCCTTCCACCCCCTTTTTTTGGGGCTATCCTTTGAACATTTCATGTCACTGGCACTACTGTTTACAAAGCCTATTTAGACAAGTAAGGGTTGGAAATAATTAGTCCTCCATGCGTTGTGCGGACATATTCCCTTTCAATCAGTTTAAAAACCAACTCGGTTAATTAATCTTCTGTGCCGTTACTCTTCCCAAATAATTTCCTTAATAGCTGCTGCATTCCTTAGATCTGTAGTCAGCAGTGCATATTTTCCCTTTGTTTCCCTCCTCCATTCTGTTTTTGTGTTCCTTTCTTTTCCACAGAATTCCCATTGACCCATATATTTGATCGGATATTTGAAGTACATCATATGAAATTCCAAGTCAAGATGGAACAATGGATGCACTATTATTAGTTGCATTTTGAGGTATATCCTCCTAGAACCGGTGAGAGCGTTGCTTGCTGTGTTTTCCTGTATTCCCTGAGTGAAAACATTAGCATCTCATTTGGGCCTGGTTGAGAGCTGTGGTTACTTCATGGAACTGGGTTATTTCATCACTAGAAGACCTGGGGAATTGAGCTGAATGTGGTGACTGACTGTAGGTTTTCCATGCACGTAGCAGCTTGAGGTAGAGTAGAGGAATTTCAGGGAGGCATTTTTACAAGAATCACACATGACAAAGTGCGATGGCACCTAGCCTGATGATTTTTGGAAAAGATGCCTGCACTAATGTCAACATCCCATTGATCCTCAACACCGTTTTAACACCCGCCTCACACCCACCTAAATGGAGATAAATGGAAAGAGTTATCAGTTAGCGGTTAGCTTTGTCACCACATCCTCTGACGTCTCCTGCATAGCTGTCAGTTAGGCCGTATTCCCACTACGAGAGATGAAAGACAGTTTGAGGAGTGTAGTGGCGAAGGAGATTTCGACTTTTCAATTCACATTATTCACATTATTGTATTTTTCCATATATAGACACCCCCTATGTTTGAGTAAAATKAACTATATGTAGGCTACTGAGCTTGTCTGATGCTTTAAGCACTACGATTTAAAATTACTAAATTACTAAAGAGAGAGCCAGAGATCAATGTAGCCTAACCAGAATTTAAAAAAAAACTGTTCCCTACCCTACTCCTCCCGCTGCCCTATCGCAGATTCTGACATTAAGCTCCTGAAGTTGTCGGTAATAGACTACACCAGCTATCCGCAACCTTTTCCATTAGGAGTGCCAAGTTATCCCTGGGTGCCAGTAATAATTTTCATATGCACATTTTGAATAAATTGACAACTCGTAAATGGAATGAAATAAACCAAAACTTTTTTCTCACAGCCTATTGTGCGCTCTGCAAACAATGTGTCCACTCCTACAATGACAACGGTAAGACTGTAATAATAATATATTGAATGCATTAGCAGAAATTACCATAACCAAACACACATTGTAGATGAGAAATGGTGGGAATTAACGATAAATGTACTACTGGGGATACTGGTGTGCTAACCCCGCGGCCTCCGCAATGAATTGGTCTACTCAGACAAGCGTGCCATCATTTTGAGTTGTGTTTAGTTGAGTTTATTTTATTTTTACAGAGACAGTGCACATTAATCAACGTTTCAGTAAAAGTGCCGGTTTTAGCCAGCCGAGCTAATTTTCAACCGCAGTCCCTGGGCAGGTTATTAAAAACAATTACAAAATAGACAACCATTGAGCAGTGAGCACACGCAGAGCAACATAGGACAAGCAAGACGTAGCATACAGACAGAGCAACATAGGACAAGCAAGACGTAGCATACAGACAGAGCAACATAGGACAAGCAAGACGTAGCATACAGACAGAGCAACATAGAACAAAAAGCAGCAAGACAAAATTCATAAAAGCAACAAAGTGTTTCCACACCTCACAAGCTACAGACAACAGACAACATGGAAAGCGGCAATACACAGCTAGGGATGATGTTCACAAATCTGATTGACCTTTAGCCATGTCTTCATGCATTTTGTGAAAGTGTGATATGTGGTGCAGTTATGCGTGTCTGATCGCAGTGTATTCCAGACATGGGAAGCTCTCACAGAGAAAGCGGATTTACTAAAGGTGCTTTTCCTTAAGGGAACTATACAGTCACCTCTCATGGCAGACCTTGTGGATCTGCTGCCATATGTTTGGGTTTTCTGTTTATCAAACATTCTGAGTGGAGGGGAAGCCAGGCCATTTAGGATCTTGAATACAAGACATGCGTCGGTGTATTGCACAAGATTTTCCCAACTCAGGAGCTCATGCTTTCGACTTTTCAATTCACATTATTCACATTATTGTATTTTTCCATATATAGACACCCCCTATGTTTGAGTAAAATTAACTATATGTAGGCTACTGAGCTTGTCTGATGCTTTAAGCACTACGATTTAAAATTACTAAATTACTAAAGAGAGAGCCAGAGATCAATGTAGCCTAACCAGAATTTAAAAAAAACTGTTCCCTACCCTACTCCTCCCGCTGCCCTATCGCAGATTCTGACATTAAGCTCCTGAAGTTGTCGGTAATAGACTACACCAGCTATCCGCAACCTTTTCCATTAGGAGTGCCAAGTTATCCCTGGGTGCCAGTAATAATTTTCATATGCACATTTTGAATAAATTGACAACTCGTAAATGGAATGAAATAAACCAAAACTTTTTTCTCACAGCCTATTGTGCGCTCTGCAAACAATGTGTCCACTCCTACAATGACAACGTAAGACTGTAATAATAATATATTGAATGCATTAGCAGAAATTCCATAACCAAACACACATTGTAGATGAGAAAATGGTGGGAATTAACGATAAATGTACTACTGGGGATACTGGTGTGCTAACCCCGCGGCCTCCGCAATGAATTGGTCTACTCAGACAAGCGTGCCATCATTTTGATTGTTGTTAGTTGAGTTTATTTTATTTTTACAGAGACAGTGCACATTAATCAACGTTCAGTAAAAGTGCCGTGTTTAGCCAGCCGAGCTAATTTTCAACCCCAGTCCCTGGGCAGGTTATTAAAAACAATTACAAAATAGACAACCATTGAGCAGTGAGCACACGCAGAGCAACATAGGACAAGCAAGACGTAGCATACAGACAGAGCAACATAGGACAAGCAAGACGTAGCATACAGACAGAGCAACATAGAACAAGCAAGACGTAGCATACAGAGAGCAACATAGGACAAGCAAGACGTAGCATACAGAGAGCAACATAGGACAAACAGACGTCAGTACAGACAGAGCAACATAGGACAAACAGAGCGTAGCATACAGACAGAGAACATAGGACAAGCAAGACGTAGCATACAGACAGAGCAACATAGGACAAGCAAGACGTAGCATACAGACAGAGCAACATAGGACAAGCAAGACGTAGCATACAGACAGAGCAACATAGGACAAGCAAGACGTAGCATACAGACAGAGCAACATAGAACAAAAAGCAGCAAGACAAAATTCATAAAAGCAACAAAGTGTTTCCACACCTCACAAGCTACAGACAACAGACAACATGGAAAGCGGCAATACACAGCTAGGGATGATGTTCACCAAATCTGATTGACCTTTAGCCATTCTTCATGCATTTATGTGAGA
>NC_036846.1:2222236-2232522 GCF_002910315.2 Salvelinus sp. IW2-2015
TTTCTGAGGATGTAAACAGTGATGATGGCTATTGGGCTTCCTTTTCTCATGTGCCTTAAAAAATCTCATCAGACCAACAGCCTATCAACCAAACAATCGATCAGTGGACTAAATGGGTCAGCCCTACTAGCCACTAGCAGTAAGCACAAAACTTTTAACAATCTGAGCAATTTTTCTTCTAAAAACATATTACAATATTGAATAATGCAACCAAAACATATTACACTATTGAATAATGCAACAATCCACAAGAATTTATTAGCATTATTTTCTCATCGTACACCATGAAATTACATAGCTGACACATGCTAGCTTACTAACAACATCCTTCATGATCAAGTAATGTTAGCAAAATCAATAATGAAATACCCCTCCCATAAGAATATAAAAGTACAGTAGCATTATCATACAGTGTCATTCATATTATAATATAGGCTACACAGCTAGGAAACGTTAGCTACGAAGCTAGCTAGCTAGCTAACTAAAATCATTTCTGGATCCTCACATAAACATGCTGGCAGTAGCTGAATGCTGACACATTAGCTGAAACATCCTAGAGAGGAGCTCTTAGGCTTACACTAGCTACCATATTAAAGTAAACCCTAGAACAAACCAGGTTTCATTTTCATCAAGATCATGGAAGTCATTATATGAGTAAAAGCAAACTTCTACTGAAAACGTTGATCATTCCCTGGGGATTTGCTTCTTGCCTGGACCTAGGTGGCTCAGTGCAGTCAAGCAACAACAACAAAAAATACACTTAGATTTAAAGCTCACATGATCATTCAGAATACAAACAGGCTGTTACTACAATTTCAGGTAAAAATTCAATAAAACAAGTCTTAAAAAATAAAGAAAATGTCTGGACATTTCAACTGTTTTAAAAACTATGCTATACTATTACCATTTTTACTGTAAAAGCCGATTCATGGCCAGTCCTGAGTTTGCAGTGCCGTACAGCATTTATGGATACAGCCTTCGTAGAAATCAGAGCATTCATACTTCTTGCGCTTCGGGGAGCAGAGTAGAGCGGAGAGTGTCATACGCAGTAGCGGTGGTGGGTAAAATCACAGAGGAAGCCAAGCCAGGGAAAAAAAGCCGTACGTAATATGTGTTGTGATAATTGTGGTTGTTGCTCTATAACCTGTTAGTTCATATGCCTTGACAACGTCTTAAACTCATCCTCTCACTGTCAACTGGTTTATCTTCAGCAAACTTAATATGTGTAAATATTCGTATGAACATAACAAGATTCAACAACTGAGACATAAACTGAACAAGTTCCACAGACATGTAACTAACATAAGTGGAATAATGTGCGCCTGTAAAGTGCGGTTTCAAAATCAAAAGTAACAGTCAGTATCTGTGTGGCCACCAGCTGCATAATAAGTACTGCAGTGCATCTCTCCCTCATGGACTGCACCAGATTTAAGGCAGTTTCTTGCTGTGAGATGTTACCCCCACTCTTCCACCAAACACCTGGCAAGTTTCCCAGACATTCGGGGAATGGCCTAGCCCTCACCCTCCGATTCAACAAGGTCCCAAACATGCTCAATGGGATTGTGAATCCGGGCTCTTCGCTGCCATGGCAGAACACTGACACTTCCTGTCTTGCAGGAAATCACGCACAGAACGAGCAGTATGGCTGGTGGCATTGTCATTCCTGGAGGTCATGTGAGGGAGCTTTGGCAGGCAAAAGGTACCACATGAGTAGGAGGACGTCTTCCTCTAACGCAACAGCGTCGAAGATTGCCTGCAATGACAACAAGCTCAGACATGATGATGCGTGACACACGCCCAGGACCATTGGCGGACCCTCCACCCCAAATCAAATTCTCGCTCCCAAAGTACAGGCCTCGGATGTAACGCTCATTCCTTCGACGATAAACGCAAATCCGACATCACTCCTGGTGAGACAAAACCGCGACTCGTCAGCTGAAGAGACTTTTTGCACAGTCCTGTCTGGTCCGAGCGGACGGTGGGGGTTTGTGCCCGCTAAGCAATGTTTGTTTGCCGGTGAATGTTGTGAGAAAGAGGACCTGCCTTACAAACAGGCCTACAAGCCCTCAGTCCAGCCTCTCTCAGCCTATTTGCGGACAGGTTCTGAGCACTGATGGAGGTTTGTGCGTTCCTGGTGTAACTCGGGTAGTTTGTTGTTGCCATCCTGTACCTGTCCCGCAGGTGTGATGGCGGATGTACCGATCCTGTGCAGGTGTTGTTTACCACTGCGAGACATTCAAGCTTGTGCGTTCTGTCTCCTGTAGCCGCTGTCTTAGGCGTCTCCACAGTACGGACATTCAATTTCTTGCCCTGGCCACATCTGCAGTCCGCATGCCTCCTGTGCAGCAGCCTAAGGCCGTTCACGCAGATGAGTAGGGACCTGGGCATCTGTATTTTGGGTTTTTCAGAGGTAGTTAGAAAGGCCCTCTTTAGTGTCCTAAGTTTTTCATAACTGTGAACCTTAATTGCCTACCCATGCTGTAAAGTGTGAGTGTCTTAACGACCATTCCACAGGTGCATTAATTGTTTATGGGTCATTGGAACAAGCATGGGGAAACAGTGTTTAAACCCTTTACAATGAAGATCTGTGCAGTATTGGATTTTTTACGAAATTATCTTTGAAAGAACAGGGTCTTGAAAAAAGGACATTTCTTTTTTTGCGGAGTTGTATTATAGGCCTAAAGCCGGAGACGATACAAAAAAGACACAGTGGTCAGTCAATTGCAACCACACCTTTGTTCATTCACAAAACCCAGAGATGCAAGGTCCACAAAACAATTGCATGTAAACAAACAGTTTATAGGACCTAAAGCATGGTCAAGCGAGTTAAAATTTTTATGACATTTTCAGACACTAAACAACTATTGATGTAGAACCACTTGAAGAATTACATCAAATCGCAAAGAAACAGAACTGCCTCCACTATTCCAGCACCATTTCAACTTCAACATGTCAACATCATCTAATCAACCGATGCTAAGTCTAATACAGTGACAACTTAAAGATACCAACAAATATTTTAGTCCAATCAACGTAGATAATATGTGGCAGGCTGTGAGATGTGTGTGTGGTGCCATGTGTGTGTGGGTGTGTGTTGTGTGTGTGTGTGTGTGTGTGTGTGTGTGTGTGTGTGTGTGTGTGCGTGCGTGCGTGCGTGCGTGCGGTGCGTGGTGAGCTGTGCGGTGCGTGCGTGCGGGTGCAAGTAGAAAAAAACATGTGACTCACCCTACTTTTTCATTGAATTGATGACTTGTAAGAGAAACTCCAATGCCCATCCTGCCTCTTTTTGTTGCATAAACGGTCTATGACTCTGCACACACTACACACTTAGTTTTTTGTTGTCCTAGGCTTACCTGGCTAAAATGCTTCCTTCCATGGACAACGATGCACCAGGCAGCTTAGTTAAGCTGGCCTACTACATCTGCTAACATATGGAAACTTCCATCCTCTCAGGCCAGGTGCGCAATTTATGAATTTATGGTGGATCAGAATCTGCGTATATTGTCATTGCCAGTACAGAGAATTAAGTAAAACCACAATTCCCAAATCCCTATCTCCATCCATGGCTAATTTAGGAAATGTACCGATTTGAGCTGCTAGCTAGCCACCGGAGGGACAACAACACAACGAGATGCAAACAATACTATTTTTTTCTGTCTTTGACATTTGCTTCAGTTGTAATTGTTATTGGTGTGAAACCAAATTTCCAAACTTGCTTCACTACACTTTTTTTTTGTGCGCCAGGACCATTTCACAGCTGAGCTCACTCAGTTTAGCTCAACGCTTGATGGCTATTATTTTATACTAGCCAAATGCTCGCTGGCTTCAACTTTGCACTAAATGCTACGGACGAAACAGTGTCATACTCTTTTGCACCAGACAGCATCAGATAGATGGGCTACACATTTACTGAGACAGAGGGGGGCGCTGTTGTTCGTTTCCCCAACTCGGATGGTTTCACTGTGAGTACGTTTCCAGGCCTCTTGCGAATTGAAGGACATTTATGAAACACAGAGAGACTAAATAAATAGCAAATTGGTTATGTTTTCTATTTTTCTTGGTAATTTTTGGGGGGGAAAGCCTGGCTTCCCTTTGCCATCCATGAATACACGCCACTGGTTCATACGCATTCCAATAAAATGATCTACACAACTTAAATTGCACTACGCGTAGTGATTCAGGGCTAATTGTCTATTAGCCAAGCCAGCTTATTTAACCCCAAAGCAACGGCTAAAAACCAAAAAGACAAATCCTTACCTCTGCTTGAGAATGTGGAGTTATTTTCCTTGTGGCTTGACGTAGGAGCTCAGCCAAGATAGCATTGAAGTAAAAACGGCAGGAAAAAACCGTTTTCCCACCTGCATTTCCGCTTGCATTTTCCCCAACAGCTTATGAAGCCTGGTTCCCCGCAACTGCCTCCACTATTGTGGTAAGCTTCCCCATCCATAGAATTGGACTCGAACCAAAACAATGTAATGCCATGGAAAACGTGTCAGAGAAAGATCCCGAATCTCCTCATTGCCCACCGGCAAATTATCCTACGGTACAATTAGGACTTATGTGTGTATATGTGTATTTTCACCACTATGTCAAAGTCAAAAAATCGGAGTATTAATGTTTGGGTAAGGATGTCACCCTGAATAAATTGTTCATTGTCATCAATGAACTGCATTAACAGTTAAAAAACACTTCGACTACAACCACCGATTACTGTATGCTAACTATGCTACCAGCTTAGCCAGCGAGAGTTTAGCATTTAGCAGTCACTTCTTCTAAACCTGAAAAGGACAACTTCTAAATGTTATGCAGTGAAAACAAGCCAAATAATCCACACCTGACTTAGTAACCACATGTGGTCCTGTTACAAAACATCAATCATGATGGATTATGACAACTTTCCACTTCGTTGAATGTGCACCAATCCAGCATCCTTTCTATCCCCCACAGTCTGTGTTCCTTTGACCTCTTTACCGCATTCTATTCCCAATTTACCTCCCTGATCTCTTTCCAGGAGTTCTCTGTCCCTCCGCATGTTAAAAAAATTTTGGTAGGTGCACAGCATTTGTGAAAGTGTGATATGTGGTGCAGTTATGCGTGTCTGATCGCAGTGTATTCCAGACATGGGAAGCTCTCACAGAGAAAGCGGATTTACTAAAGGTGCTTTTCCTTAAGGGAACTATACAGTCACCTCTCATGGCAGACCTTGTGGATCTGCTGCCATATGTTTGGGTTTTCTGTTTATCAAACATTCTGAGTGGAGGGGAAGCCAGGCCATTTAGGATCTTGAATACAAGACATGCGTCGGTGTATTGCACAAGATTTTCCCAACTCAGGAGCTCATGCTTTCTGAGGATGTAACAGTGATGATGGCTATTGGGCTTCCTTTTCTCATGTGCCTTAAAAAATCTCATCAGACCAACAGCCTATCAACCAAACAATCGATCAGTGGACTAAATGGGGTCAGCCCTACTAGCCACTAGCCAGTAAGCACAAACTTTTTAACAATCTGAGCAATTTTTCTTCTAAAACATATTACAATATTGAATAATGCAACCAAAACATATTACACTATTGAATAATGCAACAATCCACAAGAATTATTAGCATTATTTTCTCATCGTACACATGAAATTACATAGCTGACACATGCTAGCTTACTAACAACATCCTTCATGATCAAGTAATGTTAGCAAATCAATAATGAAAGTTTACCCCTCCCATAAGAATATAAAAGTACAGTAGCATTATCATACAGTGTCATTCATATTATAATATAGGCTACACAGCTAGGAAACGTTAGCTACGAAGCTAGCTAGCTAGCTAACTAAAATCATTTCTGGATCCTCACATAAACATGCTGGCAGTAGCTGAATGCTGACACATTAGCTGAAACATCCTAGAGAGGAGCTCTTAGGCTTACACTAGCTACCATATTAAAGTAACCCTAGAACAAACCAGGTTTCATTTTCATCAAGATCATGGAAGTCATTATATGAGGTAAAAGCAAACTTCTACTGAAAACGTTGATCATTCCCTGGGGATTTGCTTCTTGCCTGGACCTAGGTGGCTCAGTGCAGTCAAGCAACAACAACAAAAAATACACTTGAGATTTAAAGCTCACATGATCATTTCAGAATRCAACAGGCTGTTACTACAATTTCAGGTAAAAATTCAATAAAACAAGTCTTAAAAAATAAAGAAAATGTCTGGACATTTCAACTGTTTTAAAAACTATTGCTATACTATTACCATTTTTACTGTAAAAGCCGATTCATGGCCAGTCCTGAGTTTGCAGTGGCCGTACAGCATTTATGGCGATACAGCCTTCGTAGAAATCAGAGCATTCATACTTCTTGCGCTTCGGGGAGCAGAGTAGAGCGGAGAGTGTCATACGCAGTAGCGGTGGTGGGTAAAATCACAGAGGAAGCCAAGCCAGGGAAAAAAAGCCGTACGTAATATGTGTTGTGATAATTGTGGTGTTTGCTCTATAACCTGTTAGTTCATATGCCTTGACAACGTCTTAAACTCATCCTCTCACTGTCAACTGTGTTTATCTTCAGCAAACTTAATATGTGTAAATATTCGTATGAACATAACAAGATTCAACAACTGAGACATAAACTGAACAAGTTCCACAGACATGTAACTAACATAAGTGGAATAATGTGTCCCTGAAAGTGCGGTTCAAAATCAAAAGTAACAGTCAGTATCTGGTGTGGCCACCAGCTGCATTAATAAGTACTGCAGTGCATCTCCTCCTCATGGACTGCACCAGATTTAGCAGTTCTTGCTGTGAGATGTTACCCCACTCTTCCACCAAGACACCTGCAAGTTCCCAGACATTTCTGGGGGAATGGCCCTAGCCCTCACCCTCCGATTCAACAGGTCCCAAACATGCTCAATGGGATTGTGATCCGGGCTCTTCGCTGGCCATGGCAGAACACTGACATTCCTGTCTTGCAGGAAATCACGCACAGAACGAGCAGTATGGCTGGTGGCATTGTCATCCTGGAGGGTCATGTGAGGATGAGCTTGCAGGAAGGGTACCACATGAGGTAGGAGGACGTCTTCCCTCTAACGCATAGCGTTGCTGTGCACCTACCAAATTTTTTAACAATGCGGAGGGAAGAGAACTCCTGGAAAGAGATCAGGGAGGTAAATGGGAATAGATGCGGTAAAGAGGTCAAAGGAACACAGACTGTGGGGGATAGAAGGATGCTGGATTGGTGCACATTCAACGAAGTGGAAAGTTGTCAAATCCATCATGATTGATGTTTTGTAACAGGACCACAATGTGGTTACTAAAGTCAGGTGTGGATTTATTTGGCTGTTTTCACTGCATAACATTTAGAAGTTGTCCCTTTTCAGGTTTAGAAGAAGTGACTGCTAAATGCTAACTCTCGCTGGTAAGCTGGTAGCATAGTTAGCATACAGTAATCGGTGGTTGTAGTCGAAGTAGTTTTTTAACTGTAATGCAGTTCATTGATGACATGAACATTTATTCAGGTGACATCCATACAAACATTATACTCCGATTTTTACTTTGACATAGTGTGAAATACACATATACACAATAGTCTAAATTGTACAGTAGGATAATTTTGCCGGTGGGCAATGAGGAGATTCGGGATCTTTCTCTGACACGTTTTCATGGCATTTACATTGTTTTGGTCGAGTCCATCTATGGATGGGGAAGCTTACCACAATAAGTGGAGGCAGTTGCGGAACAGCTCATAAAGCTGTGGAAATGCAGCGGAAATGCAGGTGGGAAAACGGTTCTGCCGTTTTACTTCATGCTATCTTGGCTGAGCTCCTACGTCAAGCAACAGGAAAATAACTCCAACATCTCAGAGAGAGGTAAGATTTGTCTTTTTGTTTAGCCAGTTGCTGGTAATAGCTGGCTGGCTATAGACATTAGCCCTGAATCACTACGAGTAGTGCAATTTAAGTTGTGTAGATCAATTTTATTGGATGCGTATGACCAGTGGCGTGTATTCATGGATGGCAAGGGAAGCCAGGCTTCCCCCCAAAAATTACCAAGAAAAATAGAAAAACATACCAATCTATTTATTTAGTCTCTCTGTGTTTCATAAATGTCCTTCAATTCGCAAGAGGCTGAACGTACCTCACCAGTGAAAGCATCCGAGTGAACGAAACAGCGCCCCCCTCTGTCTCAGTATGTGTAGCCCATCTATCTGATGCTGTCTGGTCAAAAAGAGTATGACACTGTTGTCGTCCGTAGCATTTAGTGCAAGTGAAGCCAGCGAGCATTTGGCTAGTATAAAATAATAGCCAATCAGCGTTGAGCTAAACTGAGTGAGCTCAGCTGTGAATGGTCCTGGCGCACAAAAAAAAAGTGTCAAGTGAAGCAAGTTTGGATTTGGTTTCACACCAATAACATTACAACTGAAGCCAAATGTCAAAGACAGAAAAAAATATGTCATTGTTGCATCTCGTTGTGTTGTTGTCCTCCGGTGGCTAGCTAGCTAGCTAAAATCGGTCTTTCCTAAATTAGCCATGGATGGAGATAGGGATTTGGAATTGTGGTTTTACTTAATTCTCTGTACTGGCCAATGACAATAACGCAGATTCTGATCCAACCATAAATTCATAAATTGCGCACCTGGCCTGAGAGGATGGAAGTTCCATATGTAGCTAGATGTAGTAGGCCAGCGTTAACTAGCTGGCCTGGTGCATCGTTGTCCATGAAGGAAGCATTTTAGCCAGGTAGCCTAGGACAACAAAAAACATAAGTGTGTAGTGTGTGACAGAGTCATAGACCGTTTATGCAACATAAAAGAGGAGGATGGCATTGGAGTTTCTCTACAAGTATCAATCAAATGAAAAAGTAGGGTGAGTCAACATGTTTTTTCTACTTGCACCCGCACGCACGCACGCACGCACGCACGCACGCACGCACGCACGCACGCACGCACACACACACACACACACACACACACACACACACACACACACACACACACACACCCACACACACACACACACACACACACACTGCCACATATTTATCTTACGTTGATTGGACTAAATATTTGTTGGTATCTTAAGTTGTCACTGTATTAGACTTAGCATCGGTGATTAGATGATGTTGAAATGTTGAAGTTGAAATGGTGCTGGAATAGTGGAGGCAGTTCCTGTTTTCTTTGCGATTTGATGTAATTCTCAGTGGTTCTAAATCAATAGTTGTTTAGTAGTCTGAAAATGTCATAAAACATTAACTCGCTTGACCATGCTTTAGGTCTATAACTGTTTGTTTACATGCAATATGTTTTGTGGACTTGCTCTCTGGTTTTGTGATGAACAAAGGTGTGGTTGAATTGATTCTGCCCACTGTGTCTTTGTATCGTCTCGGCTTAGGCCTATATAAACTCGCAAAAAAAGAAATGTCCTTTTTCAAGACCCTGTCTTTCAAAGATAATTTCGTAAAAAATCCAATAACTGCACAGATCTTCATTGTAAAGGGTTTAAACACTGTTTCCCATGCTTGTTCAATGACCATAAACAATTAATGCACCTGTGGAATGGTCGTTAAGACACTACACAGCTTACAGATGGTAGGCAATTAAGGTCACAGTTATGAAAACTTAGGACACTAAAGAGGCCTTTCTACTACCTCTGAAAAACACCAAAATAAGATGCCCAGGTCCCTACTCATCTGCGTGAACGTGCCTTAGGCATGCTGCAAGGAGGCATGGGACTGCAGATGTGGCCAGGGCAAGAAATTGCAATGTCCGTACTGTGAGACGCCTAAGACAGCGCTACAGGAGACAGAACGACAAGCTGAATGTCCTCGCAGTGGTAACAACACCTGCACAGGATCGGTACATCCGCCATCACACCTGCGGACAGGTACAGGATGGCAACAACAACTACCCGAGTTAACCAGGAACGCACAACCTCCATCAGTGCTCAGACTGTCCGCAATAGGCTGAGAGAGGCTGGACTGAGGGCTTGTAGGCCTGTTGTAAGGCAGGTCCTCCCACAACATCACCGGCAACAACATTGCTTACGGGCACAAACCCCCACCGTCGCTGGACCAGACAGGACTGGCAAAAAGTGCTCTTCACTGACGAGTCGCGGTTTTGTCTCACCAGTGAGTGACTGCGGATTTGCGTTTATCGTCGAAGGAATGAGCGTTGACATCCGAGGCCTGTACTTTGGAGCGAGATTGATTTGGAGGTGGAGGTTCCGCCAATGGTCTGGGCGTGTGTCCACGCATCATCAGTCTGAGCTTGTTGTCATTGCATGGCAATCTTCGACGCTGT